>NC_067400.1:1138686-1268686 GCF_016432865.1 Antechinus flavipes
GAGGCAGCAGGTGCAAAAGGGGGTGCAGGAAGGGCGTGGGTGTGGGAGGCCACTAGCCCCGACTCAATCATCAGCCCCACCCCAACAGCCCGGTCCTGGGGGGAGGGGGGAAGAAGGGGGGAGAGCTCACACAACTCGTGCAGGAGGGAGTGCAGTCATGGACCTTAGCGCGACCCCCCCCCCCACCCACCAGAAGAATACCCTGCCGGGACCTCCTTGGGACACCCTGTGCCTTCTGTGGAAAGATGCGGGAAGGAGGCAGGGAGAAGAAGACAGTGGAGACGAGTGGGGAGCCTGCCCTTTTGAGTGGGAAGATGGGGATTCTGGGCCGGAGAAGCGGAAGTGAGGGGATAGAATGAACAGGAGCTGAAGAGAAGGCTCAGACCCCCCCCAAAGCATGGGTGGGGGAGTCCCGGAGAAAGGCTCCTCCCCACCATGATGCTCAGAAGAGCTCCAGGTGCAGGGGCCCAGGCAACCCCCCCTCTTCCTCTGGGAGCCTTTGGCAATGTTCCCTTGAGTCCAATGGTCAGAGCAGGTCCCTCTCCCAAGGGATGCTTCCTTTGTCAGCCTTGCTTTCACCAGTGGGTTCTGGGCATCCTCCCTGGGGAGGACCTTGTTCTCTGAATACTCATGGCAGCAAGAGGGGAATGGGGTGCAATCGCGCTTTAATGGGGCATAGACGATGACAGCTGGTGCAGAAAAGGTAGCTTGGGGACTGGGGTGGGAGGGGAGGCAGAGGGCACGGGAAAGAGGCAAGGGAGAGGCCCTGAGGCCCTCCCCTCAGTGTGGCTCAGAGTGGGGGCACTCCGGCAGTGGGGACCCACTCATTCGGAGGAGAGCTCAAGGGCTCAGCTGGAGGCCCCATTGTCAGACGGTTCCAGGGGGAGGGGGCCAGCCCAAGTTTGGTCTGCTCCACCTTAGGGTCACTCATGGCCTATTGAGTCATCTCAGTCATCAGGACTAGGGATGTCTCTCCTGGCACCTCGCTACCTTCTCCTAAGGGAAAGAGACCCTTCCGATGAGCCCCTTTCCATGGGAGCTACAGGACCAGGAGCTGAGCAGTCGAGGATGAAAAAAGACTCCTCCTCCCAGAATGGTGGCAGGGGTCGGCTGGCACCAGCATCACTGGTCCTGGGAGAGACACCAGCAGGATGAGGGGGGGAGGTCCCAAATCGGCTGGGGGCTGGGCCGATGCCAGCGGCTCATCAGCTAGAAAGGGCAGCCCGGGGTCTGCACGTGCAGGAAACGCCAGGAGGAATCCTCCTCTGCTCCCACATGGACTGGCTTCCAAGCCCAGCCCCTGGCAGGCTCCGGTTTGTGTGCCTGAAGTCAACCTGCCTTTCTCCCATTCAGTGAAAGAAAAGTGCCCTCTACCTACTTCCTCCTCCACGAGGCTCACTGCCTGAGATTTCGGGCCATCTGTCCAGAATGCAAGGAGGTCATCCTGAAGAAGGAGATGAAGGACCATCTAGAGAATGGGCACCTGCAGGTACAGAAGATGGCTCCCAGGATCCCCAGCTCACTCCTAGGAGACCAGAATCTATTATGAGCTCTGTCACATCCCTGTGAAAGAGTGATGGACTGAGAGAGTGAGGGAGAGTGAGTTAATGAGTGAGGAAATGAATGAATAAGTGAGTGAGTGAGTGAATGAATCAGTGAATTAATGAGTAAGTGAGTGAATGAGTAGATGAATGAATAAGTAAATGGATGAATGAATCAGTGAATTAATGAGTGAATGAGTAGATGAATGAATGAGTGGATGAATAAGTGAATGAATGAATGAATCAGTGAATTAATGAATGAGTGAGTGAATGAGTAAATGAATGAATGAGTGAAGTAATGAGTGAGTGAATGAATAAGTGAATGAATGAATGAAGGAGTGAGTGAGTGATTGGCTGAATGAATGAGTGAATGAATGAATCAGTGAATTAGTGAGTGAATGAATGAGTGAAGTAATGCGTGAGTGAGTGAATGAATGAATGAGTAAATTAATGATTGTGTGTCACTGAATGAGTAAATGAATGAATAAATGAGTGAGTGAGTGAATGAGTCAAGTGAGTGAATGAATGAATCAGTGAATTAATGAGTAAGTGAGTGATATGAATGAATGAATGAGTAAATGAGTGAATGAAGGAGTAAATTAATGAGTGAGTGGTGAGTAAGTGAATGAGTAAATGAGGGAGGAGATGAATAAGTGAGTGATTGAGTGAGTGAGTAAATGAGTGAAGGAAGGAAGGCGTGAGTGAATTTAAGAAAACTCGTATGAAGAGCTAGCCATCTCTGAGCCCTGCAGGGATGTCACAGCAGTGACAGTGCTAAGGGAGCACCTGGTGGGACACACACAGAGGTGAGGGAGGGACAGGTGTGCTTGTTTGGGGGCCCGGGGCTGCACAGTGGGGAGCAATGAGAAGTTAGGTGACCCCGTCTCCAGAATTAAATAGTAACACCAGTTTGCTCACTGAACCTTGAGCAAGGAAGGGGACAGGGACACTGGATGCCCATGGTTGCAGCGCTTATGGCCCTGGGAGATAGCTGGATCAGATGGACAGCCTCGTGCGACCTGGGGTTGGCCAGATAGAGTGCGAGAGCCTCCAGTCAAGCAGCTGTGTCCCCAGGATGTCCAACACTAAGTGAATTAACTCCCCGGGGCCTGGGAGCAAGGCAGGTGCTGCCTCAATTTCCCATTCGCCCAATGGAGCCTCCGGCCCTTTCCCCAGCTCTTTGCTCTTCAGAAAGCCCCCAGTGCCCTTGTCCCATTGACCCACGACTCCCCCAGAGTGCCTCCCCTGCTTCTGACCCCATCTTTCCTCCCACCTTCAGGCCCAGTGCAGTCTGTGTCTAGAGAGCATGCAGAAGTACCTGCTGGAAGCTCATGAGGTAAGAACTCTTTATCCTGGGGAGGACAGGGGAGGAGGAGCAATGGGAAGTCCTGCCCTCCCCTTCTCGGGGACTGGGCCAGCAGCCGGGCCCTCGGGCCCTGCGTGGGAGTGGGCCCTGCCTTTCTGGTACACAGCCGTGGCTGACCAAGGCCTGGCTTCCCAGCAGGCCTTGGGAGATGGCCAAGCATTTCCTCCTTCCCCTCAGGCTGCGTGCCCGGAGCGCCCCATCGAATGTGAATTCTGTGGATGGGCTGTGCCGCTGAGTGGCCTGGAAGAGCATGAGTCCGGCTGCAGCGGTCAGTCAGGGCCCTCTCTCAGTGGCCAGTCAGGGCCCTCTCTCAGTGGCAAGCAGCCTGACCCGTCTGCGCCTCTGGCCAGTCTGGAAGGCCCCTGCGCAGACAAGCCCAGGAAAGGTGGGTGGACCCGGGGAAAGGCTCACCTCTTTTACTTACCCCTAGCTCTGGGTCTGTTTCCCAGTTTGTGGAAGGGGAGGTCCCATGGATGCCCTCCATGACCTCATCCAGCACTCCCCTGTTGTGGAAGTCTGGGAATGTGCTCCCTTGGAGTCCCTTTCCTGGATGGGTCCCCAAGTCAGCTTATTGCAAGAGGGACAGCACTCTGATGGTAGAATGAATGAAGGAAGGAAGGAGTAAATTAATGAGTGACTGAGTAAATGCATGAATGAATAAATGAGTGAATGAATGAGGGAATGAATGAGTAAATGAATGAATAAATGAGTCAATGAGTTGGTGAATGGATGAGTAAATGAATGAATAAATGAGTGAATGGATGAGTAAATGAATAAATGAGTCAATGAGTGAGTGAATGAGTAAATGAATAAATGAGGGAATGAATGAGTGAATGAGTGAGTGAGTGAATGAAAGAGTAAATTAATGAGTTAAATTAATAGGGGAGGTTCCAGCTTTGCCCCTTCTTCAGTCCCTCGCTGTGCCAGGCTCCGAGCACCTCATGGATGGTGGTCCTGGTGCTGCTGCGGCCCCAAGGAGCCCTCTTTACGTACCCCAAACAGCTCAGGCCAGAACCGAGTTCGAAAGATAACATTCTCGTTCCCTCGGCTTCCTCACGCCCAGGTTAGAAAGAGCAGTGGCAGGAGTGTGACAGGTCCCCAGCCTGGCTGGGCTGGCCCCAGGGGAATGCCCATGGCAAGGGTCCTCCCTGCTCCTTGGGCCCAGTCTGGGCTGCAGGAAGGTGTCCGGGAGGCAGGGGAGGGCCGCCCTCTGGCCCCACTGGGGCACGTCCAGCTCACCCTGGCTTGGACTTGCCGGCAGTGTCGGGAAGGGGGGGCCTCAGACACGGAGATCTGGTGACCTGCCCCGGGGGACTGGGGCGCAGCACTTGCTGCTCCTGTAGCAGCCGCAGAACGGGAGAGGAGACTTTGTGTTTGGGATTGTTTGTGCTTTTCCAAGCTCCCAGCCAGAAAGCCGGCTGCCTAGAGTGCAAGCGAGACGCCTCGGAAGCAGAGCTCCCCCAGCACCAGGTGAGTGGGGGGACGAAGGGGGGCACTGGGATAAGGCAGTGCAGGGGCTCCCATGCTCTGCTGGCGGGGGTGGCAGTGATTAGTCCTGGGGGCAAATAAGATATTGGGGATGCTCTAGAATACTTGGGAGGGAGGAAGATCTGAATTCAAAGTTGCTTTGATACTTACTGGGCAAGTTGCTTAACCTCTGTCTACCTCTGTTTCCTTATCTGTAAAATGAGAATAATAATTACTTGTGCAATATTGGAGGAACAGATATTTATAAAGCATTTTGTAAACTTTGTGTTCTATAAATGCGCTGCTATGACTCTGCCCAGGGCTGCTCTGATATTGTGACTGGGCCTGTTCCAAAGCAACGGAGGGGCTCAGGCTTGTTCCAGTTCTGGCGCCAGATCGGGTTCTGGGACAATGGGAGAAAATCCTGACTTCACTCCCGGCCTCCCCCTTCCCCGTGTGGCCCCTTCTTGGGCTCCTAGGGGGATAGAGAGGAGGCAGATTCCCTCCCTGAGGGAGCTTAAGCCTAGGGCTGTGGAGGGAGGCAGGCTACGCCTTCCTCTCCCTCCTCCTCCTTTGGGCCGAGGCGGGGTACAAGTCTAGCCGAATTCTTGCCTCAGCCAAGTTGTGTGAGCTCGGTCAGGCAAAGACCGTCCATTACCAGTCTGCCGTGCGCCGGGCAGGCGCCGTGCTAAGGGCTGGGGCTACAAAGAAAGGCAAAAAGCCCAAACCAAAGGAAAAGCAGCTGGGAAGCAGGGACAGCGAATGAATCAAGCAGGAGATGCAGAGGGACTGAAATGCGAGGTGGGGAGGGCTCAGGGACTCTGCCGGGCAGGGCAAGCTTCGGGGTTAATGAGAGAGATGCTGGGACCGTGGCAAGGTCCAGAGGGGTGAGGACTCCTGGCCTGGGAAAGGAAGTTTCAAGTTCCTCGAAGGGATCTCACCAAGTGGTCCTGTAACGTTCCTTAGGGGAGGGGGCTCCTAAGAAAAGAAGGGCAAGGTCTGTAGCCCCATCCCCAGCCAGGGGCAGACAGTGTAGTCCTTGGTGAAGCTTTTTTTGTCATCCAGAAGCCTGCTCTCCCTCCCTTTCTGCCTGCTTGCCTTCTCCCCCTCCCTCTCTCCCTCCCGCTCATCCTCCCTCTTCTTCTGTCCCTTCTTCCCCCTCATCCTCTATCTCTGCCTGATTTCTACCCTCCTTCTCTCCCTCTCATCCTCCCTCTTCTTCTGTCCCTTCTTCCCCCCCTCATCCTCTCTGATTTTTTCCTTCCCTCTCATCCTCCCTTTTCTCTCCTTCCTTCCTTCCCTTCCTCTCTCCTTCTGTCCTTTTCCACCTTCTCTCCTCCCTCTGTCCTTCCATCCCTCCCTTTCCCTCACTCCCCCCATTCATGGATGTCCCTTCCTTTCCCAGCTCACTGGGGTGATTCCCGGCAGTCTCTAGGCCAGGCCGGCAGGCTGGCCGCCGCTCCCCCATCTGCCTGGCCTGTGGCCGTGAGCCGCCGCTTCTCCTTGCCCCCACAGGCCGAATGCCGCCAGTTCACGGAGCTGAGGGGATCCTTTAATGCCTTCTTGCTGAAGAAGCCGGAGCGGCCTTCTCCAGTCCCGGGGATTCTAGATCCAGCTCAGGCGTCTACAGGAGAGAGGGTCGTCCGCCCAAAGAAGAAAGAAAGTCACACGGACAAAACAGCTCTAAGCTCCACGGCTGCCCGGATCGAGAAGGAAGAGTATGATGTTCTGGAAAGCTGCTCCTTTTGCCACATCCTGCTTCCCCTACCTGTACTGAAGCAGCACGAGGTAGGCCCTGAAGCTCCCAGGCAGAGCTCCTTCCTCCAGGAGAGCTGCCCCTCCCCAGCAGAGGATCCCCTTTTCCCAGGAGAGCAGTTCCTCCCCAGCAGAGGATCCCCTTCCTAGGAGAGCAGTTCCTCCCCAGCAGAGGATCCCCTCCCCAGGAGAGCTGCCCCTCCCCAGCAGAGGATCCCCTCCCCAGGAGAGCTGCCCCTCCCCAGCAGAGGATCCCCTCCCCAGGAGAGCAGCCCCTCCCCAGCAGAGGATCTCCTTCCCAGGAGAGTTGCCCCTCCCCAACAGAGGATCCCCTCCCCAGCAGAGGATCCCCTTCCCAAGAGAGCTGCCCCTCCCCAGCAGAGCACTTCTCCAGGACACAGAAGGCCTTTTGGAGGGAGGTGCTTACAGGCAAGGAAAGGGAAATCACCCCTAACTTTTATGAATAAAGAGAAAGGCCCAGTACAGAAGCAAACACCCCCCTCCCCGCCGAGGACTAGGCAAAGACCAACAAGAGATGGAGATACCGAGGCAGGCTTTCTGGAGGAAGTAACATTTGTACAGGGTGAGGTAAAGGGACAGAACATGGCAAGAGACTGCAAGACAGGGACAGGGACAGGGGCCAGAGAGCAGGGTCCCTGCAGGGCTGGGCTGGACACCCTGGACTAGAAGAATGATGCAGAATCCTAGATTTAAACCAGAAGAGGAAGCTGGGGCAACCAAGAAGGGAAACAGCTTGTCCATAATTATTCAAGTCATGGAGGTGGGATGCTGGAGCCCCATCCCCCCTTTGTGACTGCATCTTCCACAGTGAAGGAGACCGATAGGATGGGGGGAGAATAGATGGGTTGAGAGGGAAGACACTCCACATCTCTGCAACCCTAATTGGGCTGCTGAGGATCTTGGTCATACCACGCCCCCTTGATTTACGGAGTTTCCCTAGGATGACCACCGCACCCCTGGCTCTCTGGGTCTGCTACCTGTCTCAATCCCTTCCCTTAGGAGAAGTGCCAACTTTTGGCTTCTCAGCAATGGAAGATTCTGAAATAGAGGATTCCTGAAGGATCTGGAAAACCCCAGAGCTGGAGGGAGGAGGTGCTCTGAAGATCCCCATCTTCTCTTTGTCTACCTGCCTTCCTGGGCCTTGTCCTGTGCCATTGGACTTTTGTTTTTGAGAGAAAAGCCCTCGCACATAACTGGTGATACCGTAAGCAAATAAAGAGAGCATAGAATATTTTATCTGGCAGATTTATGGGTAGGGGAAGAATTCAGATCCAAAGAAGATATCGAGAACATTACAAAATGTAAAATAGATCATTTTGATTATATAAAATTTTAAAGTTTTTGCACAAACAAAACCAATTCAATCCAAATCATAAGGAGAGCAGAAAGCTGGGAGGAAATTTTTGCAACAAGTATCTGTGATAAAGGCCTCATTTCTCAAAGATATAGAAAACTGAGTCAAATTCATTAAAATATGAAGCCATTTCTCAATTGGCAAAGGATACAAATGGGCAGTTTTCAGGCAAACTATAGTCATATGAAAAAATAACTACTGATCCTCGAGAAATGCACATTAAAACAGCTCTGAGGTGCCACCTCACATCAATCAGATTAGCTCATATGACAAAAAAGAAAAATGTGAGATGTTGGAAGGGATGGGGGAAATTGGGACACTTATGCACTATTAGTGGAGTTGTGAATTTCTCCAACCATTCTGGAGAACAACTTGGAACTAAGCCCAAAGGGTCATAAAACCAAGCATTCACTCTGCCCAGCAATACCGTGTGCTAGCAAAGACACCCCCCCAAAGAGAGGAAAGGACCTTTAACACAAAAATAGCTACAGCACTTATTTTTTTGTGGTGGCTAAGATTTGGGGAGTGGCTAAGCAGGTTGTGGTATATGAGTGTAATGGAATGTTATGGTGCTATTAAAAATCACCAGCGCCATCGGAAAAGCCTGCAAGACTTTCAGCCATCAACTGATGCAAAGGGAGAGGAGGAGAACCCGGAAATGTGGAACGTTGCCTGTAACAGCCTGATGGAGGGCTCTGAACGACTTAGCTGTTGTCAGCACTACACTGGTCAAGGACAAGCCCAAAGACCTAATGATGAGCACACTATCTGTCTCTAGAGAAAAACCTATTTGATCCAACACAGATCACTTTCATTTTTTTTCTTCTTGTAAAACATGGAGCACGTCTCACGTGTGGAATAAAGTGGAACAGAATTGCACGGGTGTAACCTCTATCTGAGTGCTTAGCATTACGGGGAAGGGGATGGATAGAATTTGGAACTCAACATTTCAAATAAAAATGCTAAAAATGAAAAGAGCGAAGCGAGAAGGAATTGAATTTTCACTGACTTGTTGGCCAGAGGACCGCCTCAGAATGGCTCCGGGGAGGGCAGGAACGCCTCATTCCTTCCCCTCCCCACTCTTGGAAGTCCAAGCACCAAGAGTTCTTGCACTAAAGCCCCGGGAGTTCGCCTCCCGTAGAAAGCAGGTTTATTTGTCCCCGAAGAATGAAATACACTAACAACTTCTCTGTTAAGCTGAACCAGGATGGACCGCGTGGCTCCTGGAACAATCCGGGGGCAGCCTCCGGTTCTCGGCTCGGACTGTTCCCTGGCCAAGAAGCCGCTGTCCAGAACTGCCTGGGCTCTGCCCCCCTTCCTCCACTTGTAGCTTCTCAGGGACTGCTGATAGCGGAGCCTCGGGGCATGGGGCAGTGAACAATGGGGGAGTTGGGGGGGGGGACCTCGGGTGTTGGCTGGCTCTGGAGAGCTTTAGCTTTTCCAGCGCGTGCTTGTCCTTTGCTTCTGTCCCTGAGGACCTTCCCCCCACCGCCACCATTAAGCACGACCACATAGCCGGAGCATCTTGCACAAGTATTCGAGGACAGGAAGGTCCTATTTCACCCTCAGTATGGCAAGGTTCTGAGACAGGGACAGACAGACCCCCTCGGTCTGGAGGGGCAGAGCTCCACTGACCTAGAACCAGGGGAAGTGAGTGCCAGACCCAGTCGGCTAGTCGCTTTAAGCTAAGGACTCCTCGTTTGGTTTCCCATCGGCCCTCTCTCCCTTCCTCAAAGACCGCGAACAAAGGAGGCACAAGCGCTTTAGAACCGACCGCCAGACGCTTTCTGGGCGTCTCGCGCTCTCTGGGGGACACAGAACTCCCCCGGAAAATCGCGGCCCTAAGTCTTGCCTAGATCTGGCCCCTGACGCGTCCGGGCAGCCCGAGCTGCCTCCCTGGAGCTGCGGCCAGGACTTCCGGATGAAGCGAGGGCAGTTGGAAGGGGAAGGCCCCCGGGACCCCCCGGCAGTCCCAGAGGGAGGAGGCTCAGACGGGCCTAGGCTCTGCCAGGGACACACAGCTGGACAGTGGCAAGGTTCCATTCTCCGGAGCGGCCGGGGGGGAGGGAGCTGGAGAAGGGGGGGGGGAGCGGGGCTGGGAACCGCCATCCCTTCCCTCCTCCACCACCCCGGGACTTGGGCGCCAGAGGGGCAGCGCCTACCCTCCTCGCCGGGCCTGGAAGCGTCATAAAGGCGCCCCCTTCACCCCAGTTGGCCGTGGGCGACTTCCCCGCCAGCCAGCTGCTGCCTGCGTGCCCACGGGGCCCCGGGCGCACTTGACCAAGCACAGGCGGCGGCGCCGGCCCCCGACGGACTAGGGCCTCGCACAGGAGGGGGCGGGCGCGCTCCAGCCTGCGGCGGTGGCGGCAGCCGGACCCCGAGCGCAGCGGGTGGGTGGCGGCGGCCCCCGGGGACAGAACGGGGCTGGACCGCGGTCACGGCCCCGGGGACGGGATGGGCCCTAGCCAGCGTCCCAGAGCGCTACGCCATGCGCCACTTAAGCCGCAAGAGTCCCATTCCCCAGACCCCGGAAAACCCGGCCCGTGCCCGCAGCGCCGAGACCCAGCGAGCGCCCCTCGAGGCCATGAGCACCCGCCTGTCCTTGGGATCGAGCCTGTCAGGCTGTCCTAGACCTCGCCAGCCCACGGCGCCCTCCCAACCTCGGCAATTGGCGCGGGACCAGAGGAGATAAGGAAGGGCCTCGGCCACGGCGCTGCGAGGGGCCGCTCCTCCGCTTCTCCTCCTCCTCCTCCTCCCTCTTCCCCGTCCTCCTTCCTTTTCTCCCCCTCCTCCCTTTCCTAGCCTCGAGCTCCCTTCCTCTTTGGTTTGGAGAGGAAACTCAGTTTACTGGTTCAGTCCGGTGTCTCCTCATTTCTAACCTTACAAAGCAAGATAGAAATTTCCCACCAACTTGTCGCAGATAAATTAGGGGTGACTTCTGTCCCAAGACTTTGTTTTGTGCTCTCCTTGTCTCTTTCTCTGTATCTGGGTATCTCGGTGTCTCTCTGTCTCTCTGTATCTCTCCTCTCCTGTCTCTCTGTCTCTCTCTGTCTCTGTATCTATCTGTCCAATTGTCTCTCCTCCCCTCTCTTGTCTTTGTCTCTGTGTCTCTCTGTCTCTGACTGTCTGTCTCTCTCTTCATTCCTCTCTGTTTCTGACTCTATGTGCTTGTGTGTGTCAGTATCTCTCTTCTCTCCTCTCTTTCTTTCTGTCTCTCAGTGTCTCTCTCTCTGGCTCTGTTTTCTCTCCTCTCTATCTCTGCTTCTGTGTATCTCTCTCTGAATCTGTCTGTTTCTTCTTCCCTTTCCTGTCTCTGTGTCTCTCTGTGTGCCTCTGTCTCTATGTGTGTCTTTGTCTCTGTCTCTGTGTGTCAGTCTTTCCATCTCTGTCTGTCTCTATGTATTTCTGTGTCTCTCAGTCTTTCTGTCTCTGTGTATTTCTGTGGTTCTCAGTCTTTCTGTCTCTGTCTCTCTTCTCCCCAATCTGTCTCTGTGTGTCTCTCAGTCTTTCTGTGTCTCTGTCCATCTCTGTGTCTGTCTCTTCTCGCCTCTGTCTCTTTTTTTTGTGTCTGTCTGTCTCTCCTCTCTGTTTCTGTCACAATCTTTCAGTCTTTCTGTGTCTCTGTCCATCTCCATATCTCTGCCTGCCTGTCTCTCTCTCTCTCTCTCTCTCTCTCTCTCTCTCTCTCTCTCTCTCTCTCTCTCTCTCTCACACACACACACACACACACACACACACACACACACACACACACACACACACAGTGTGAAGGACCAACTCCTGGGTGAGATCTCAGCCCTCAGTGGCTCAGTCACAGAGTCTCAGACTAAGACTAAGAAGGGATTGGGACGGCCATCAAGTTTTCCCAGTGTTAGAGAAGGGAGACCCCCTCTGTTGGAAGACAATCTGTGCAGTGTTTTCCCTGTTGCTCAGACTCTCCTCCACAAACAGTGGAATGGAGGCCCCACGGAGGAAGCCGCACTTGGAGCTTGGCCCTGGAAGGGTGGGCTTGGACTTGGATTGGGGAGATGTGAGAAAAGGGGGTCTGGGGAGGCTATCCCAGGGGAGAGGGGAAGGCAGGAAGGAGAATGCAAGGCAAAGGCTCAGTTCCATGTGTGCAGTGCCACTGGCCATCCAGCTGTTCCTTGAACAAGATCCGCCATCTCCAGACTCAGGGATTTTTCTGTGACGTGCCCCCTGTGATCGTCCCTCATACTCACTTCCTATCTTCCTTGACCTCAAATCCCAGAAAAAAAATCATCTCTGCAGAAGGAAGCCTTTCTTTCTGCCCCTCCAATGCTCACATCTTCCTCCTCCTATTGCCCCTTTTTCTCATTTATAGTTTGTCTATAGTCCATAATTGTTTGCTAGTAGCCTCCCATGAACTCTTCGAAAGCAGGGTCTGTCTTTTGTTTCTTTTTGTATCTCCAGAACTTAGTACAGTACCCAGAACATAGTAGGTGCCTAATAAATGCTTGTTGACTGACTGATTTGGATAAATGACAGTCAGGAGCAACTATGCTTGTGGGCAGGTAGGTAGATACACAGAAAGAGAGGCAGACAGACAGACTGACGGGAAGGGAGGCAGATGCAGATGGATGCGCAGATTCAAGCAAGCAAACAGGCAGCAGGCAATGTGGTAGGCAGCCGGCCAGATGGACTTGCAGACTGTTAGAGAAAGAGGAGGCAGCGTGGCAGCTCGCCAGGTGCGGGAAGGTGGGCAGAGGGGAGGGGTGGCAGGGGCCTCTGCTGAGGGGAGAGCACAGGGAGTGCCCTCGGAAATTATTTTAAAAGGCAAGCGGACGAGCGGACAGATGGACTGGCAAGAAGCCAAGCAGATGATCGGGCAGACAGAGAGATTGACAAGGACAGACATATAGTAAGGCAAGCTGACAGACGGATGGACAGATGGACAGACAGACAGATGAGAAACCAAACAGATGCTCAGACAGACAAGCAGAGAGACTGGCAGCCACAGGGACAGACAGATAGTAAGGCAAGCTGACAGACCCAAGGAAGCAGAGAAATGGACTAGCAAGCAGCTGGACTGGCAGACAGACAGAAAGACAGACAGATAGTGAGACATTCAAGAAAACATACAGCTGGACGAGCAAACAGATAGGCAGCAGGAGGTACAGATGGACAGATAGGCAAGCAGACAGAGACGGGGCAGACTGATACATAGACAAGCAGCCAAATAGAAAAACAAGCAGACGGATGAGTGGCCAGACAAGTAGATAGACTTGTGAATAGATGGACAGAAAGACAATCAGGCCGATAGTAACAGCAGGGAGACACAGAGACAAAAAAGAACCAAGTAGAACCATTTGTCTCCAAATAGAAGGAAGGAAGGGAGGGGGGAGGTGGAGGGGAGAAGGAGAGGGAAAGGGAGGGAGGGAGGAAGGAAGAGTAGGAGACAGAGACTGGGGACAGACAGAGATGGGGGGGGGAAGGAGAGGAAGAGGAAGAGAGGAAGGAAGGGAGAATGGAATGGGGAGAGAGACAGAGGGGAGGAGAAGCGGGGAGAAAGGGAGGAAGGGAGAGGAAGAGGGAGGAAGGGGGAAGGAGAGGGAGGGGGTGGGAGGAGAGAAAGAAGCCCAAGCAGATAAGCAGAGCAGCAAGCGACAGATGAGAAATTCACAGACAGGCAGGTAGATGCCCGGAGAGAGGCACAATATACAAGAAAATTCTCAGCTAGGCAGTGGGATGGCCCGACGGCCCCGCACCCAGAGGCAGGCAGATGAAGGGCACATAGGCAGGCGCAGGGACTGACGGACAGACGGACAGTCCCGGAGGCGGCCCGACGAACAGCAGGAGAGCCGGCAGTCAGACGCGAGAAAGTCTTCCCCTCGCTTCCCCCCAGGAACCAAGTGAGTCCTTGTCCCCTCTTGGCGCCCTGCCGCCACCACCGGCTCCCTGGAACACCCCGCCGGATTTCCCTATGGATGAAGAGAGCGACCTGGTCCAGTGCCACGAGCAGAGCTGCTGGGCCAGCCTGCCCGACGTGTGCTTGCGCCGGGTGTTCTGGTGGCTAGGAGACAGGGACAGGTCCCGGGCCGCGCTCGTCTGCAGGAAGTGGAACCAAACGATGTACTCCGCCGACCTGTGGCGCTGCCGGACCATCACCTTCAGCGGGAGACCGTCGCGGTCCCACGCGTCCGAGTTCGAGTCGGCGCTCTGGTACGTGAAGAAGTTCGGCCGGTACTTGGAGCACCTGGAGATCAAGTTCCTGAACCCGTACAACGCCGTGCTGACCAAGAAGTTCCAGGTGACCATGCGGGGCCTGCTGTCGTGCCTGGGCAAGAGCAACAACCGCCTCAAGTCTCTGTCCATTCAGCACCTGGAGCTCGACCGGCTGGTGTGGAGGAGCAGCATCCGCACGTCCTTCATCAAGAGCCTGAGCTTCTTCCTCAAGAAGGTGAGCAAGCACCTGGACTACCTGAACCTGAAGGGGGCGCGGCTGGCCGTGGAGCAGGGCTGCCACGTGCTCAGCTCCCTGAGCCACCTGCGCAGCGAGAGCTTCGCCTCCGAGCTCAACCTGGAGGACTACTTCAGCCACCACCTGGCCGTGTACAGCAGCCCCCAGTTCAACCAGACCATGTCGATGTTCCGCAGCCTGGTGGTCCTGACCCTCAACTACAACTGCATCTCCGACGAGCTGCTCGAGACCCTGGGCGAGAACAACGCCAGCTCCCTCTGGACCATCAACATCAAGTGCCACATCCACGACCCCCACGGCCAGGTGATCTGGGGCATGTCGTGGGCCAAGCTGGCCAAGCACGCGGCCAACCTCAAGGTCAACTTCTTCTTTGAACGGGTCATGAAGCACGAGCGTCTGACCCGCATCCTTCTGCAGGAGATTCCCGTCCGAAGCGTCAGCCTCCGAAGCTGCTACTTCAGCGATCCCGACTGGTCCATGCGGCCGACCCTCACTGACCTGCTGCCCACGTACCGCCACACGCTTCAGGTGGGTCCCGGAGAGGGGGGAGGGGGAAGAAGGGAGGGGAGAACCGAGGGAGGAGGAGGACCAGGAAGTGACCCGGGGAGGGGAGCACGAGAGGGGGATGAGGGGGTGGGAAGGGGGAGGAGAGCCGAGGAACAGGGGATGACGGAGGAAGGGGAGGAGAGCCGAGGAGGACCAGAGAGTGACGGGGAGGTGGGGGGAGAACCAAAACCGAGCACCAGTTGGGAAGAGGGCTAATAGGGATGGAGGGAGTCAGGGAAGGATTGTTATTATGGGTTATTCTATTTTTAATAATGGGGGGATACACTGGAGTGTTTGTAAGGGGAGAGGGGAGGAGCCATAGACAGGGAGAGATTAAAGGTGAGAGGAGGGCAGGAGGGGGAGGGAGAGAGAGAGAAAGAGATGAAAGAAGGGAGGGGGAGGGAAGGGAAATAAGAGACAGAGACAGAGAAAGATGAAAGAAAGAGGAGAGACAGAGAGAGATGAAAGAGAGGAAAGAGGAGACGGAAAAGAGATGAGAGAAGAGAGGGAGAAAAGCAAGACAGAGACAGGAAGAGAAAAAGATGAGAGAAGGGAGAGAGACAGAGACAGGCAGAGGAGAGAGAGGGAGGGGAAGAGAGTCTGCTAAAAGAAAACAAGCTGGAATGGGGTTAAGGATGCATGTGGAAAGGGAGGGGCTAGTCTTGGCTCCAAGAGTCACCTGGTTGGGGAAAGATCTGAGTTTCTTTGAGATGAGAAAAAAGACAAAAGGAAGCTTTCAGAGCCGGCCTCAATGTGTGTGTGTGTGTGTAAAGTTCTCAACTGAGAGGGTGGGAGAAGGCGTCGCTATGGAGGGGTGAGAAGAGGTTTGCAAACAGCTGCTTGTTTCCTGGGAGAGGAACTCAGAGGGAGGCACTTAGCGTGCTGCGGTGCGGGCGCAGCTGGGCTTCACTACATGCAGGCAACCCCATGGAGAAGTTTCCACGGTTTTTCCTAGTTCTGTTAGGCAGCGTCTGAAGCGGGGAGAAAAGGAGGCTGGGGTCTAAGCAGTCATAACTGGAGGGGACAAGCGGGCCAGAGATTCCAGAACAGAGAACAGTGGAGGACTGAGCTGGTTCACCAACAGAGCAAGATAGAGTGGGCAGAACAGTGTGCAGAGGCTGATGGTTTGAGACACAATGGAGGGAATGGAGGTCGTGATGGGAACAAAGAAGGGGGGGCTGGGGGCATAGGGAAAAACAAAGATAGATTATATTTAGGTCTAGGGATGTCCAAGTTCAAGAAGGAAACAGAGCCTTTGTGGGGTTGCCCTGGTCATCTCTGTGTGGCTGAGGCTGAAGCTCCACTTAGTGGGGAGTAGAGGTCTGAGAGGTCATTAGAACCACATAAACTGAGGCACTGGGAAGCCAGAGGACTTGAGTATCAGTGTCTATTCCAGTCTCCTGGCAGAGGGCAGAAATTAAAGAGAGAAAGGCTGAGCCGGGTCCTAAACTCTGTGTCCCAGGGTCTGGAGGTAAATGGCAGCCAGGAGCTGAGGAGAGGCAGTCAGGCTCCCTTGTTTGAGATGTCCCAGTTGCTCCTTTAGCACCGAGTCTGGTGCTTGGTGGCCAAGATGCACCTGGCTTAGCTCCTTCTTCCCCACACCAGCTGCTTCATTTAGTTCTTCCCAAGGGTCTCTGCCTATGGCACAGGTGTGCCCAGGAATTCCTCCATTTACCTTTAGCTCTTGGCTATTCCTAGTTATGTCCCTGTGCACAGGTGGGGATGGTGTCCCTGGGGATGGGGGGGGGGGGAATGGTGTCCCTGGGGACAGGTAGGGATGGTGTCCCTGCCCATTGCCTCTGGGGGTCTCTTGGCAGGAGTCTGCCTGAGTCTCTCCTCCTGCAGAGTCTCAAATGGTCCCGAGGGTGTAGCAAAGAACTTCCAGCTCTTCCTCTTCTTTCACATGAACCCTGCTTTTTTTTTTCTCTCTGGTCCTTTCCTAGAAATTAACTTTTGAATTCAACAACAACCACGAGTCCTTGGATGAGGAGCTTCTCCACCTCATCTTGTCCTGTGAGAAGTTGTTTTACTTCAAAATTTGGGCTTTCCTGGATGTCAAGTTTGTGGAGAGAATCCTGCAGAGTCAGGAAGAGGGCAAGTGCATGCTTCGCACACTCAAGGTAGCCTGTCTCCCCGGGGAACCCCGCCTGCCCACCTGAGACTCCATATCCCACAATGCCTGCTACTTGGGTCAGTTCCACAGAGGCCCGCTCCTCCCCCATTGCAGTGGCTGCTGGGAGGATGGATAGATGGTTGGAGACGTGGAGAGCGAAGGAAAGAAGCTGGGCCCGAGTCCCACAGCTTCCTCTCGTTAGCTAGCTGCCTCTGCAGCAGCTCCTGCCCCTCCACACTTCCCGATTTCCTTCCTTGGCACCGTGAGGGGAGGGGACTGAGTCCGGTGCCCAGATAGCCCCACTGACCCATGGGGAGGGGGGTATGGTGCGGATGATCCGAGCCCACAGTCACTGCGAGCGTGGGGTGGGGTGGGACTTTCTGTTCCATCCAGGTGAGAATTTATACAAACAGATATGAGACGAATGAGGAGGACAGAATGTTGCGGGACATTTATCGAAAGTACAGAGACCTGATCGACACAGAGTTTAACTATTTTGTCATCGCCTACCCCATGATGTGAGGAGCACACCCAGGAGGAGAGCACCCTCGCTGCTCTTGGGGCTCCTGAGCCCATCCTCCACAGAGTTGTCCCTGGAGCCTTCCTCCGGGACCTGGCTCCCTCTGCAGCCAGAGCAGAATCCTGAGGATTTGGGGCCAGGCACTCTCCCAGCCTCCCAAGTCCTTTTAAATGCTGTCTTTACAACTGCCTCGGGCTGCTGATTCCTCTGCTTGTCCCTTCCGTTTTGTTGTGGTTTTTCCTCACTACCTAACTCAGGCTCCCCCAGGCGCCCACCCCACCCCCGCCTCCCTTGGACTGACTCCAGATTCATTTTGTCAATGAATTTTCTTAGGCCCAAGTTCACGGTTTCAAAGCAAGCCCTTTCTCCTCTCCTAAGAGCTCCTACTGGAAAAAGACATCTTGGAATGGGAAAAGCCAATCCTCTGTCCTAGAAGGATCAAGAGGTACAAATAACAGGCAGAAAGCTCTGACCTCAGTGCCAAAAAGCCCTTCCTCATGATTACAGCAATCATTTGCAGTAGAACAGGCTTCCCGGTGTGGGAATTGGGGGCCTTGTACAGGGGCTGGGTGGGTAGGGAGGGGCTTCTGCTCCAGGTCTGCCCAGTTGGGCACAATGTCCCCTAGGGCTCGGCCAGCTCAGAGCCCCCTCTGCTCAGAGCCTCAATTCTGAAGAATAGAGGAAGTCCTGGATTCCTTTAGATGGTCTCTGTCCTGCGTTCATTGGTAGGTCAGCACTACCACTGGAAAGCCCTGTCTTCTCCTCCTCTTCCTCCTCCTCCTCCTTTGCTTTCCATCCCCTTGACTTGGGTCCTGAAGCCCGTGGGCTGCCCTTAGAGCTCGGCCCGGATCCCGTTTGGCTCCTGTTGGATGATGGAGAGACTGATCCTTCCGGGGTGCGAGTGGCAGGAGGCTGCAGGCTTCCGCTGTCTACTGGGCGAGTGATGTGGAAGTGGGCTTGGCAGCAGAAGCCAAGCAGCTATTTCTTCAGGAGAATCAGATTCCCAGAACCTCTGAGGGTGGAGGGTTCAGGTACCTGGAGACCAATTTGAGTCTGCCCCCCACCACAATTACTGCTCACAAATGATCATAGAGCTTCTGCTTAGAGATCTCCAGGGTGGGAATAGAAGGTCTGTGTGTGTGTGTGTGTGTGTGTGCGTGTGTGTGTGTGCGTGTGTGTGTGTGTGTGTGTGTGTGTGTGTGTGTGTGTGTGAGAGAGAGAGAGAGAAGGAAAACAAAGGAAAAGGAAGCTACATGCAAAGGTTACAAGAAAGTTTAATAAAGATAAACTGAGACAGATTCAGCAAAATCCATTTCTTTAGGGAGATGTGGTCTGGCTGGCACTTCAGTAGGGTCAGTGACTCTAAAGGGTGCCTCCTTTTTATTGACATGAAAGAAAGCAGGACAGCTTAGGGATCATGGACGGGACAATTGACTATGCTAAGAAAGTTGGCTCACATTCGGGTGGGGCTAGTTGTGCCCCTCTCGGATCTTTAAGAAATGGGAACTGTTTGATGGGATCCCTTTGCCTCTTGTAATCTTTGCTAGAAAGATCTCCCTTTAAGGAGAATCAAACCTTCCCAGATTGCACAAGGACAGGCAAGGAGCTACGTCATATCTTTGGGGATATGGCACCAGATTAAACCATGGGCTTAAAGACAATAAGCAGATGTCCTAGAGGTAATGCAGAAAACGAGTCATTTAATTCTATTTTATTTTATTTTTATTTTGCTGAGGCAATTGGGGTTAAGTCCCTTGCCCAGGGTCACACAACTAGGACATATTAAGTATCTGAGATCAGATTTGAACTCAGGTCCTCCTGACTTTAGAACTAGTGCTCTATCCACTGTGCCACCTAGCTGCCCCCCATTTTATTTCAATTAGTATTATTTAGTGTGATTCCAAAAGGAGAGTGATTGCTTATATCATATTTGCCTTTCAATGTACATTTAGTCACTCAAGTAATATCAGCATATATTTTACATGTCTTAGATGGAAGGATAATTAGATAAGCTTAGATTTTTCTCATAGGGCCCCCAAATTTTTGCAAGCTCCAAGTTCACTTGTTATAATTAAAGCACAAGTTACAAAGTTCACTCGGCCACATCAGACTAACTGGAAGACCTCGGCCCTTCCTTCTTAATCATCGTGACTAAACCGGGTGTGGGGGAGATGGTCTGCTGAGACGGAAAGCCCCGAGACTTATTTTTATCCAGCTTGTTGCCCAACATCAGGGGGACGGCTATGACCACTAGACCAACAGGTGACCTTGGCCTTATCCTTCCCATGACCGATATCGTGTGATCCTCTCTACCAGTCACGAGCTCATCAACCCTCCGTTGTTTGTCCACCGTTGAGGCTGTTTCATCCTGTACCTGCTGTATCGTCTAGCTGTCAAACACTCCGGAGGCCCTGGGGAAAGGGGGCGTCTCAGATTGTGAGGGAGCTCAGAGGTCCCTCTAATAAAGAGCGATGGGCTCAGCCTGCCTCGGTGCTTTTTATTGCAGATTGGACATTTGTGGAGCCCATCCTAACACTATGAGCAGTAACAACTTTTCAACTTATTGGGAAAGCTGGAATCCTGGGCTTAACTCAAAGGCACAAAGGCAGGTTCAGGCTGATACTAAAACTCACAACAGCAGGAGGTCAATTGCAAAGCATATGGCAGAAATCAGAGGTGATCATTTTGCTCTTTTCACCGTTTAAAATGTTCAGCCTCTTGCTGAGGGGAAACCCAATACAGACTTAAATACTTCCCTTCCTCTGGATGTAGAGAGCCCTCCGCTGCTCCCCGAATCGCCCCTCCTGGGCAAATCACTTAATTCCATCTGTAAAGGAGGGAGGGGGAATGGGAAATGCCTTGGGACATTCAAATGCCAGGGAAATCTGTGCGCCGCCGGAAGAGAAATGGGCGATGTGGGAGGTTTTCTTTTGTGGTTTATCTGAACACACATTGTGTCATGAATCACGTTGGAGAGAAAAATCAGAGCAAAAGGGGGAAAGCGTGGGGAGAAAATCACAGAAAAGAGAAGTGCACACAGCGAGTGCTGATTCGCACTCAGTCTCCTTAGTTCTCCCTCTGGGGGCAGACGGCATTTTCTGTCCAAAGTCCATTGGGATTGCTTTGGGCCGCTGAGAAGAACCAAGACTTCCACAGTTGATGAGAGGTTTTCGAGGAAAGAGATCATGTCTTGGAGCGGAGGGATCGCTTTTAAGAAGCACACGGATAAATATGAAAGGGCCGGCGGACGATTTTGGCCGCAGCGCCCACTCTGCCCCCTTCTTCGTAGCCTTTCAAGCTTTCCAGTCTCTCGGCCTTCCTTGCCTTCTCCCAACACGTCCTCTACACCGGCTCCACCCCTTTGTCTCCCACCAGGCACGCCCCCCTGGACGTCCCACAGCACCCAAACTCCCTAGCTGAAAGCTCTTCCTTCTGAAACCCACTCCTCTCACCTGTCTGCACCCCGACTCCTCCCTATTCCCCATTCATTCAGACCCTCAGAGGATCCTCGACTTCTCCCCCTTCCCCATCTCTGCTAATGACTCCATCCTCTCCATCCCTCCCCCCCAGCAGCCCCCTCCTCTCTCCTCCAAGAGTCACAATCTCCTCCGGGACAATTGTGATGACCACCTAAGAGTTCTCCCTCCTGCCCCAGCCTTTCCTCCTGCAGATGCTTTCAGAACATTTCCCCCTTCCCTTGTGGAGCGGGCCCCAATCCGCCCTCCAGCGCAGTCTCCTCCCTAAGAGCGGCCCACGCTCTCCTCCCCCTCGCGCCCTCACTCTCCTCCTCGCCGTCCTGTGGGCTGGGAGCGTGTGCTCAGTCACTCCAATCCTGACTCTGCGACCCGTTTGAGATCCAGCCAGGACGCGCCCTCCCCGCTTGCTCACCGAGCTTCTCCAGAAATGCGGGCCAGCGCAGGAAACACGTGCCCCCCGGAGGCTGCCCCGCGGCGCGCCCTTGCCCACCTCCCCCGGGCTTTCTCAGCCCCTTGCTTCCGCTCTCCGGGGCCCCGAGTTCCTGGGGAAAGTGTAAGAAAAAAGGCCGGTCACAGGCACAAAGCTGCTCCAAGCGGCTCGGCTCAAGCGCACGCGTGAACTTGGGGAAGGAAAAGTCTCTTAGATGTCCTGCCGCGTTTGCTAGGGGCGGTTCTTCCCCCACCCCCCCACCCCCAAGGGCCAACTAAATCACAAAAGTCGCTGGGTCTGAGAGAAAAAGCTCCCGCGCCAGCAGCGCCCGGCCCGGGGGAGGGGGGGAGGGGGCTTCCGGTGGCCGGGTGAGCGCAGCGCCCGCGGGAGCTTCTCCCTGGGAGAGCCCGGGCGGCGAGGGACCGGGTGGCCAGGGCCAGCCCCAAGCTGCCGGGCGGCCGAGCGAGCGGTCGTGGCTCCCAAGACGCCGACTTTGGGCAGAAAGCGCCATCTGCCTCCAGAGGGAGGCTGCCGAGAGGGGACATGAATCAGCACCCGCCGCGTTCACTTGTTTCTGTGCCTTTTTCTCCCTCAACGTGATTCAGAAAGAAATGTGCATTTTAAAAGTTGGCACACGTATATCAACCAGAAAAATGAAAAAAAAATCTTAGTGGTTGTGGGAACTGGGGGACTGAAGCTAGGGAGGCGGGAGGACTCGACTGCGGCTTCAAAGCCCCCTCCCCAAGAAAAGCCGAGTGGAAGCTACAGTGTCAGTCTCCCATGAGGAGGGAAACAGCTCCCCACTAGAGAGGCCCTGACGGATAGCGAGCCCCCCATCGCAGATGGTCTCGGAATGAGAGATGGCCGAGTCCCAGCACACACCGCCGAGGTCGGCGGCCCTGCTGGGGAGGCTTCTGCCGGCCCGGCCCGCCCAGGCCCGGTGGCAGCAGAAAGCGCAGGACCGAGCTCTGGGCTCCCGCCCCTGCCCCTCATTCTCTTTGGGGAAGCGTCTGCTTATTGCACCGGAGGTCTCGGCTTCACCCGCACCCTGAGGGCGGGGCTCAGCGGTGTGGAGATAACCTTTAGGGCCCCTGGCCCGGGACATGCCCCCCACAGACTCGGGGCTCCCTCGGGAACGGGCCTGCGAGCACTTCCGAGGGGCCTTGGGTTGCCAGTGAGTCCGCAGTCTGTGGTGGAAATTAGGTCGGGACTTCTCTGTCGCTCCTGTCAGCTCTGGGGTTCTGAGGGACCCAGAGCCTGCTGCCCCCAGAAGGGCGCCCCTGGCCCGGGGCTAAAGGCTCCATTCCAGCACCACTGGCCTGAACCAGAGTTAGCCCAAGGGTCTCTGGGAAGTGCGGAAATCTGCTTCCCTTTTCTGGAGGGGGGGGGGGGGACGTGGACACTGAATGCATGAAAATGTCAAAGGGATGAAAGGCTTTGGAAGCTGAGGCCTCATTGGAGAAGGGGGGGGGCTGCCTCCCTCCAGCTAAAGCCCCTGCAGGGGGAGAAGGGGGGGTGCTCACACATCCCCCCATTAATAAAGTCCTTGCAGGGGGAGAAGGCGGGGGGGGGGGTGCTCACACTGTCCCCCCATTAATAAAGCCCCTGCAGGGGGAGAAGGCAGGGGGGTGCTCACACTGTCCCCCCATTAATAAAGCCCCTGCAGGGGGAGAAGGCAGGGGGGTGCTCACACTGTCCCCCCATTAATAAAGCCCCTGTAGGGGGAGAAGGCAGGGGGGTGCTCACACTGTCCTCCCATTAATAAAGCCCCTGCAGGGGGAGAAGGCAGGGGGGTGCTCACACTATCCCCCCATTAATAAAGCCCCTGCAGGGACAGAAGGCAGGGGGGTGCTCACACTGTCCCCCCATTATTAAAGCCCCTGCAGGGGGAGAAGGCAGGGGGGTGCTCACACTGTCCTCCCATTAATAAAGCCCCTGCAGGGACAGAAGGCAGGGGGGTGCTCACACTATCCCCCCATTAATAAAGCCCCTGCAGGGACAGAAGGCAGGGGGGTGCTCACACTGTCCCCCCATTATTAAAGCCCCTGCAGGGGGAGAAGGCAGGGGGGTGCTCACACTGTCCTCCCATTAATAAAGCCCCTGCAGGGGGAGAAGGCAGGGGGTGCTCACACTGTCCCCCCATTATTAAAGCCCCTGCAGGGGGAGAAGGCAGGGGGGTGCTCACACTGTCCCCCCATTATTAAAGCCCCTGTAGGGGGAGAAGGCAGGGGGGTGCTCACACTGTCCTCCCATTATTAAAGCCCCTGCAGGGGGAGAAGGCAGGGGGTGCTCACACTGTCCCCCCATTAATAAAGCTCCTGCAGGGACAGAAGGCAGGGGGTGCTCACACTGTCCTCCCATTAATAAAGCCCCTGCAGGGGGAGAAGGCGGGGGGTGCTCACACTGTCCCCCCATTATTAAAGCCCCTGTAGGGGGAGAAGGCAGGGGGGTGCTCACACTGTCCCCCCATTATTAAAGCCCCTGTAGGGGGAGAAGGCAGGGGGGTGCTCACACTGTCCTCCCATTATTAAAGCCCCTGCAGGGGGAGAAGGCAGGGGGTGCTCACACTGTCCCCCCATTAATAAAGCCCCTGCAGGGGGAGAAGGCAGGGGGGTGCTCACACTGTCCCCCCATTAATAAAGCCCCTGCAGGGGGAGAAGGCGGGGGGTGCTCACACTAGTCTCCCCAAAGCCAGAGGCTCCCGCAGACGTGGAGCCCCCTCCCCTTCTGTCCCAGAGCTCCCGCGTCGGCGGGCACCAGAGCCTCGGTGTCGTGCCCGGGGCATCACCGGCTGCAAGGAGGGCCGGGCCGGGCACGGTTAAGGAGTTGCTTTATTGAAAATCTGAAATCTCTGGCGAGAGGGCGGCTCAAAAGCTGTGGTAGACTATGCTCTTCCTTATCTGCAGGCACAGGACCTCGTTGATGTAGATGGTGTTCTCCTTCACCTGGATCTCCTCCTGCAGGGACAGCTGGCGGCGGCTCAGGCCCTTCAGCTCCCCCTCCGCCTGGCTCAGCATGCACTTGAGTCTGCCGAGGCAGGGAGCCGTGGGTGGGGGCCCCGGGCGCCCGGCCAGGGCAGAGCGCCCCCCGTAACCCCAGAAGTCCCTGCTCCTGGGGGCTGCCATGGGGGCTCCTGGCCAGGCCAGGCTCTCCAGCCTGGGGGTGTCTCTGGGCCCAGGGGAGTCTCTGGGCCCGGGGGAGTCTCTCTGCCAGGGGTCATCTCTGTGCCCGGGGGAGTCTCTGGGCCCGGGGGAGTCTCTGTGCCAGGGGCAGCTGGGGGGGAGTAGGGGGGAAGAAGGGGCATCTCGGTGCTCAGGGCAGAGGCGCCTTTCACCTGTCGATGTTGTTGGTGATCTCCTGCACCTCCTTCATCAGCTGGCTCTGCACCTTGTCCCTGCACAGCTCCACATTGGGCCGCTGGTTCCGGGACTGCAGCCGCGTCTGAGCCAGCTTGGCTGGGCCCTCCTTGTCAAAGACGGCTTTCTGCAGAATCTCGATGTTCCTTTCCTGGGCTGAGATCTCATCCATCACCTGGGCCGAGGTGAGAGGCCTGTCCCAGGTGGGTCCCGGGGGACAGGCTCTGCCCTCCTCCCCCTCAGGCCCGAGGAAGCCGCAGTTTCAGTAAAAGCTTCCCCAAGCCCAAGGTCCCAGCAGGCCTCCGCCCCCCCCCCCACCGGGCTTCCCATCCTCCTGGCTGGAATACGCGCTCATGTAGACTTATCTCCGAGTGGGCTCCATGGGCAGCTCTCTGAAGGTCTCCAAGAGACGCTGGAGGTGCTCTCCGGCCCATTCCCTGCCCCCATCTCTGGCCCATTCCCTGCCCCCATCTCCGGCCCATTCCCTGCCCCCATCTCCGGCCCATTCCCTGCCCCCATCTCCGGCCCATTCCCTGCCCCCCATCTCTGACCCATTCCCTGCCCCCATCTCCGGCCATTCCCTGCCCCCCATCTCTGACCCATTCCCTGCCCCCATCTCCGGCCCATTCCTGCCCCCATCTCCGGCCCATTCCCTGCCCCCCATCTCTGGCCCATTCCCTGCCCCCATCTCCGGCCCATTCCCTGCCCCCCATCTCTGGCCCATTCCCTGCCCCCCATCTCTGGCCCATTCCCTGCCCCCCATCTCTGACCCATTCCCTGCCCCCCATCTCTGACCCATTCCCTGCCCCCATCTCCGGCCCATTCCCTGCCCCCCATCTCCGGCCCATTCCCTGCCCCCCATCTCTGGCCCATTCCCTGCCCCCATCTCCGGCCCATTCCCTGCCCCCCATCTCTGGCCCATTCCCTGCCCCCCATCTCTGGCCCATTCCCTGCCCCCCATCTCCGGCCCATTCCCTGCCCCCCCCCGCCCTTGTCTCCAGCCTCGGCTCCTGCTGCCCAGATGCTCAGTCCTGCCCAGGCTGCACTTCCCCGGGACCACCTGGGGTGTTTAGGTCTTGTGCGAGCGGCCCCTTTGTCAGGGTCTCCCCCTCTAAGTCTCAGCCGCGGCCCCCCTGCTCCCTCTGCGGAGGCTCCTGCGGCCTCAGGCCTCGGTCTGCACTGTTCTCTGCCCCCAGGGTCCTACCTTGCCCGGGGGCCCACAGACCCCAGGACCCAAGCCAGGCCCCTGTGCCCCCCAGGGGGAATAGGTGGACGTGCTTGTCTATGGCTGTTTGGCTGGGTATGACATTGGGGGCCGGCGCTGGAGGGCTGAGCCTTGGAGTGGGGGCTGGTGGAGAAGGGGAGCAGGCTGACCAGTGTTGGGGGCTTCTGAGGAGGCTTCTGGGGGGCTGACGCTTCCCCACGCAGCCTGGGAGCCCTTCCTGAGCTGGGACAGCTCGGGGCTCCGGGGTGGGGGGCAGCAGGGATGAATCCCCAAGCTCCTCTGCCGGGCGGCAAGGTGACGGGATGCCCCGGGACCCCTCCCCCAAAGCCCCCCCGGCGTCGCCCCCCAAGCGGCACCTTGGCGAGGTGCCCGGTCAGCCTCTCCTTGGCCTCCTTGGTCTCCCGGATCCCGTGCTGCAGGGCGAGGGTCACGGCCTCGTTCTGCTTGCGCAGGTCACCGGCCGTCTGGGACAGGATGCGGTTGATCAGGGCCTCCAGCGCCAGCGTGTTGTTCCTCTGCTTGTCGGCCGTCTCCACGTTAATGTTGGAGAAATCCATCCAGTCGTCCAACTCCACCGAGCTGGAAGAGAGGGCCGTGGGGAGGGTCCCGGGTGCTTCCCTGTGCCCGGGCAGAGCGCCCCTCCCGCCCGCCCCTCGCCCGTAAGCGCCTGGCACTCTGGGTGGCTGAAGGAAAGAGCCCGGCCTCCAGCCAGGGGCCCACTGAGGTCCCCAGCCTGGGCAGCGGGCAGGGCCCGGGCCCACTTTGGCGGCTGCTTCCTTGGCCAAGCAACACTGACCCATCTTCCCCACGGCCTTTGGCAGCCTGGCAGAAAGGGAGGGGCCGCTTCCAACGGCGGCACTGACCCAAGGGCCGGGCCCCCGCCGGCCCCCGGCCCATTCGGCCCCAGTGCAGGCGCCCTTCGGCCGGAGCTCGTGCCCCGGTACAGCCGCCTTCTCCCCCCGTGCATGGCTGCCCCCAGCTCCCCCCCCCTGGACTCGGAGCTCGCCAAGCCTCTGGGGCCGTCCCAGGCTGCCCTGCCAAGCTTGGGGCCTGGAGCCTTGTCATAGGGGTGGGGGTCTCTCCCCCCTCAGGGCCCCTTGCACCCCCCCTCAGCTACTCCGGGCCAGAGGCTGGTCATGACTTGCTACATCATTTTTTCTTCTTTTACTCAGAGGGGAGGGGAAAGGACGGGAGCCCCAGAGGCCCTCACGGACCGCCATCGGTCTGGCCCAGGCAGGGCGGGTGGGCTGCACCCACAGAGGGCACGAGGTGGCGATTGGCTCCTCCCCCGCCAGGATCAGCCTGAGGTCCATAGGGTGCGTCTGGGCGTCCCCGAGGCTCCGAACATCCCCCACGGCGGCTCCCGGACCCGGGGCGCCCGGCCCTGCAGCATCGGCCGGAGGAAGCCCGCGCCCCCAGCCCCCGCCCCGTACTTGGGCTCGATTTTGACATCATCGGAGTAGTAGATGTCGGGGTTGTTATTGGTGAGCGACGAACAGAAGTCGTCCACAGTCAGGGCGGCAAATTTGTCATTCAGATCCTTCTCCAGGTGGTATTTAGCAGCTCGGTTCAACCTGGGAAAAGCCCCGCACCAATCTCAGCTTCCTGCCCGTCCCTGCCCCCCACCCTCCCCCACGGGCCTGGGGCCTTCTCTCCCCCCTCGCACGGGCGACAAGCGGGCCCCTCCAACCCAGCTGGTGCTGGGCTCTGCAAGGCCCGCGAAGGCTGGACCCGGGCAGGGGCCCCGCCTCCTGCCTCGGATGGGCCCTCAGGTCCTCCAGCGCAAGCCCAGCATCCCCGACTGAGGAAGGGACTTGCCCGGGTGCCATGAGGGAAGGAGGGCAGGGCGCCCTTCTCCGGGCCTGCCCTCACCGGAGCTGCTCCGAGATCTCTTCCAGGGTGCGCTGGAGCAGGGAAATGACCCCCTGCAAGACCTCCACCTCCTTGGTCAGCTCCCGGTCAGCAGCATCATGGACTAGGTCAATCCCAACACGCTGCTCCCTGGCCAAGAGAAGGGGGAGGGCCCGCAAACAGCCAGTGCCCAGGGCCGGGCGCTCCAGCACCCACTGCGCCAAGGCCTGCGGTTCTCACTGAGCACACCCTGCTCCCCCTCCCGCCCCCAGGGGACCTCAGCTCCCCTGCCCTCTGCCACCCCGTCTGTGCAGCGCCAGGAGCCATGTTCCCCAGGGAGCCCATGGGCAGCACAATGGAGCAGGTCTGCAGTGCAATGGCCAGGAAGAAGTGGAATCCACGATTCCTGGGGCCTTGTGTCCCCTCGGGGTTTTATGGGGGTCAGGGCTTCCCGGCTCCCAGCAGGGCACCTGGCACACGGGAAGGCCTGGGCAAGGGCAGGAGCAGATGGGGGCTCCGGACTCAACTCTCCTGCACTGGAAGATCTTAGTCCCACACTGGCACCCAACTCTGCCCCCTACCCTTCCCCTCCCTCTCGTACTCTTCTCTCCTCCTCCTCGCCCTGTCTCTGTCTGTCTTCCTCTCTCTCTCTCTCTCTCTCTCTCTCTCTCTCTCTCTCTCTCTCTCTCTCTCTCTGTTTCTGTCTCCCTGTCTCCCTCCCTCCATCTCTATCTTTGTGTCTGTCTCTACCCCCTTCCTTCCTTTCCCTCTCTCTCCCGCTCTTTCCATCTCCCTTCCCCTCTCCCCCTTCTCCCTCCCCTCCCTTCTTCCCCCCATCATCCCCCCTCCCCCCCATTCTCTCACCCACCTGTACATCAGACATTTCCGGGCAATGTCTAAGGGCTCTTGGTAGCTTTCCAGGGCCTTCTCCAATCTCGTCTTAAATGTCAGGAGCACGTCGGTCTCCTTTACGAGCTCCTCGAGTTTATCACTCAACTCCTTCTTCCAGAACTTTATCTCATCGAGCCTCTGTTCTGCAGGGTACGTACCAAGGGTGGGGCGATCAGTGACTGGCATTCGAACCCTGCTTGGCCATCCAAGGAAAAGTGCCCCCCCACCTTCATCAGTCAGTCAACAAGCATTGTCTGGGCCAGGCTCCAGGTCCCTGTGCCCCTGTGGGCTGCCGCCTTCCCCACAAACCCTCAGACGTGTGGTTGTGAACCCAGCTGGTCTCAGCCGCTGAAGGTCCCTTAGAACCCGGCTGGTCTAAGCAGCTGAAGGTCCCTTAGAACCCAGCTGGTCTAAGCAGCTGAAAGTCCCTTAGAACCCAACTAGTCTAAGCAGCGGAAGGTCCCTTGGAACCCGGCTGGTCTCAGCAAGTGAAGGTCCCTTGGAACCCGGCTGGTCTCAGCAAGTGAAGGTCCCTTAGAACCCGGCTGGTCTCAGCAGGTGAAAGTCCCTTAGAACCCAACTAGTCTAAGCAGCCAAAGGTCCCTTGGAACCCGGCTGGTCTGGCTTGTACAGGATGCCCCACAAGGATTTATCCTCCTGGCCCAGGGGCCTCCCCGACCCATGATGGTTCTGCTTCAGCCCTCCTCCCAGAGGAGCCTCCAAAACTCAGCATCCCCATCTAGTCCCCATGGCCCTGCAGCCCTTCTGTGGCTGGATATTGTCTCTGCTGTGGCATCCTGTGAGCCTCCAGGGCAGTCTGGCCAGCGGGTTTTCTGTGGCCCCCTGGTTCCTCCCCATCCTAAGCCTCCACTGCCAGGTCACACGGGCTGTTCCAAACCTCTAAGCTCAGCCTTGGACCTCATCCCCGGAGCCTCGTCAGCCTGTGTCCAGGGCCCCGGCCTCCCTCCCCTAATTCTCTGTGCCCACCAGGACCCAAATCTGGCCTCCAGTCCCTTGCAGCCCCCATCTGCCTTTGATCTCTTTCCCACACCCCCATCCCACTAAGCCTCCCCACTTCCATGGCTTTGTCCAGGCCATTCCCCTTTTCTCCCCCTAAATTCACCAACTGGAGCCCCCCCTCAGGCACTAACCACAGGCAGCCTGCCCACTTCCTTCCCTGTAGTCCTGGGGCTTTGTGGCTGCTCTCCTGGGCTGGGACCCGCCAGGCCCTCCCTCCCGTGGGGTGTGCTCTATCCTGGTAGGAGGGCTAGCTCCCGGAGGGCTGCGCTCTGGGGTCCCCCAATGGCTCCCCCCTCCGACACCAAACAAGTAATCAGTGATTGGCTGATGGACTGACCAACCAGAGAGCCCTGCTCCCAGCCCTCCCCCAGTGCAGCCCACCCCCCAAATATTCCTGAACTCAGTCCTGGATGATGGAAAACCCAACGGATTGTTGGCTTTGAAAGGGGGGAGGAGGGGGCCATGAGAGGGCCCCAAGGTCTCTCTGCTTCCAAATTCTCCTTTTAGAGGCAGAACCTGAGCTTCCCTCCCTGCTGCAGGCGACCCTTGGGACCCACGGCATCAGCCTGGGACTCCCACACTCACATGGGACACTGCCCCACTGTGTGTGTGCAGAGGGAGCCCTCCTCTCCCTGGGGGCGGGCCTCCTGCAGGGGCCCCAGCTGCGCTCCGGGCCCCCATGGTTCTGTGCAGCTTCCTGGCTCTCCACAAGCCCCCCATGGTCCCAGGGCCTCCCCCTCCCCCAGCCCCGCCACCTCCACTCCCTCTGCCCCCCTCATGGCTCCCCAGCTTCATTCACGGATCACCTCAGTTCCAATGGGACACTAGATTGTGGAGGCCGGCCCGGCGCTCCAGAGGAGGAGCCTCCCCCACGGCCTCGGGTCCTAGAGAAGCCCCCGCCCCCCAGCCCCTCACCAATCTTCTTCTTGACTGTGCTCTGCGTTCTCTGCGTGGTCTTCTCGATCTCGTCCACCAGCCTCTGGCTCTCGGCCACGAGGCGCTGGGACCGCGCCCGCTGGGCCTCCACGCTGTTCAGCTGGCTCTTGTTGGCGATGTGCCACTCGGAAGACAGGAACTTGGGAGGGGCTTGTAGCAGTTTGGCCATGGTGGCCGTCCTGGGTCCTGGGGAAGGGCGGCGACTCTCAGAGCCCCACCCCCACCCCGCCCTGCCTCCTGCCTTTGCCTCCCACCCCCCTCTCTAGCCCTCCATCACCATCTGCTCCCAGGAAGCCCCCAACCCCCGATTCCCTCAGTCAGAAATGGACGCTGAGGGCGGCTTTGCGGGCACTGCCCTGACGCACACTTGGTACAGCTCGTGCTATGGGCCCTCCCTCCGGTGCCCGGCCCGGTGCTCCGCACACAAAAGCTCCCACCGAATGGGGCCGGAGGAAAGGGAGGATGACTGAGGAGCTGACCACCGCCTCCCCAGAGGCTTCCGGCAGCCCTGCCCCGACTCCCAGAGGGCACCGCCTGCGCCCCTTCCCAAATTCATATCAGGCTTGAGTTCGAGGTGGGAAGGGAGGACTGGGCCCCGCGCAGCCAGAGCTGGGTCAGGAGCAGCCGGAAGAAAGGCCCAGGGCTCTGGCCGCCGCTCCGCGGAAGAGAATTGGGGGAGCTCGCCCCACGTGGGGGGTCGGGGATTGGGGGCTGCCGAGGAGGAGGGCGCAGCTTGGCCCGAAAGAGGCTCCTGCCGGCCGTTAGCCTGGGGGAGGGGTCAGGCCTAAAAAGCTCAAAATGAGAAGGGGGGAAGGCCAGAGTGCAGTTTTTATCTGGTCTGTCAACATGGCGCACACCTTCCGGCCCGAGGGGACAGGGCCCACTCAAGGGGGGATGAGCTCCCAGGCCCCGCCCGGACGCTGAAGTCAGTGCAGAAGGGAGGGGGTGGCTGGAGGGGCGCCTGGCAGAGTCCACAGAGCGCTGCTGGACCCGGAGCCCGCCCCAATCCCGGACGGGAGGGAGCTGCTCGGCCTGCAGGACTCGGGGCCCCAGGCCGGCCCGCTCCGCTGAGCCACACCCCCCCAGGCCACTGCCGGGCACCCAGGCTGGAGCCCCATGACTTCGGCAGGAACCATTAGGGGAAAGGGGAAGAGGAAGTGGGGGGGGTCGAGGGAGACCTCGGGCTCAGCACTCAGCCCAGGCAGGGTTTGAGCCCCAGCGCTGCAGCTGCTTCCAGGAGTTAAGGGGGTAAGGAGCAAGGTGCCCCAGCAGAGCCCCGCCCCCCTGCCAGCCTTACCCAGGCGCCCCAGAGACGCCCCCACTGCCTTACCCAGGTGCCCCAGAGATGCCCCCACAGCCTTACCAGGCGCCCCAGAGATGCCCCTGACAGCCTTACCAGGCGCCCCAGAGATGCCCCCACAGCCTTACCAGGCGCCCCAGAGATGCCCCCACAGCCTTACCAGGCGCCCCAGAGACCCCCCACAGCCTTACCCAGGCGCCCCAGAGACGCCCCCACAGCCTTACCCAGGTGCCCCAGAGATGCCCCCACAGCCTTACCCAGGCGCCCCAGAGATGCCCCCACAGCCTTACCCAGGCGCCCCAGAGACGCCCCCACAGCCTTACCCAGACGCCCCAGAGACGCCCCCACAGCCTTACCCAGACGCCCCAGAGACGCCCCCACAGCCTTACCCAGGCGCCCCAGAGACGCCCCCACAGCCTTACCCAGGCGCCCCAGAGACGCCCCCCACAGCCTTACCCAGGCGCCCCAGAGACGCCCCCACAGCCTTACCCAGGCGCCCCAGAGACGCCCCCACAGCCTTACCCAGGCGCCCCAGAGATGCCCCCACAGCCTTACCAGGCGCCCCAGAGATGCCCCCACAGCCTTACCCAGACGCCCCAGAGATGCCCCCACTGCCTTACCAGGTGCCCCAGAGATGCCCCCACAGCCTTACCCAGGCGCCCCAGAGATGCCCCCACTGCCTTACCAGGTGCCCCAGAGACGCCCCCACAGCCTTACCCAGGCGCCCCAGAGACGCCCCCCTGCCAGCCTTACCAGGCGCCCCAGAGACGCCCCCCTGCCAGCCTTACCAGGTGCCCCAGAGACGCCCCCCACAGCCTTACCCAGGCGCCCCAGAGACGCCCCCCACAGCCTTACCCAGGCGCCCCAGAGATGCCCCCACAGCCTTACCCAGGCGCCCCAGAGACCCCCCACAGCCTTACCCAGGCGCCCCAGAGACGCCCCCACAGCCTTACCAGGTGCCCCAGAGACGCCCCCACAGCCTTACCCAGGCGCCCCAGAGACGCCCCCACAGCCTTACCCAGGCGCCCCAGAGATGCCCCCACAGCCTTACCAGGTGCCCCAGAGACGCCCCCACAGCCTTACCCAGGCGCCCCAGAGACGCCCCCACAGCCTTACCCAGGCGCCCCAGAGATGCCCCCACAGCCTTACCCAGGCGCCCCAGAGACGCCCCCACAGCCTTACCCAGGCGCCCCAGAGATGCCCCCACTGCCTTACCAGGTGCCCCAGAGACGCCCCCACAGCCTTACCCAGGCGCCCCAGAGACGCCCCCACTGCCTTACCCAGGCGCCCCAGAGACGCCCCCCTGCCAGCCTTACCAGACGCCCCAGAGACGCCCCCCAGCCTTACCTTGGCGATCTGGAGAGCGCGAACTCAGGAGCTGCCCCCGAGTTTGTCCACACCGGACTGCGAACTGGAAGCTGCAAACCCTCAGGTTCCCATGGCAACCAAGAACGCGTCTCCCGGGAGATGGGGCTGCGCTCCGCGCGTGCGTTGCCAGGCTTCGCTGCCCGGCCCCCGCGCGGATCGAGCAGGCGCCCAAGCCTCAACGCCAGCCCCGCGCCGTTGTGGGGTAGAGGGGGAAACCGAGGCAGGGCGCAGGGAAGGGAAGAAGGGACGGCAAGCTCGGACTCAGGCACGTCCCCAGCCTCTCGGAACCTCGATTTAGCGGTCCGAAAATGGGACGGGGCGGGGCTCTGGCCCCCGCTCATCGGGCTGTCCTGCGGACGATGCTCCAGCAGAGGGCGCGGGGAGCTCTCCATCTCCGAGGGTTTCCAACCCAGGCTCCGGAGAGCTGCAGAAGGCGTCTTCTTCTGGGCGCGGCGGGGAGGGAAGTGCCCCGCAGACTTTGCCATGCCCTACTGATTCCGTCTCCCCACCTGTCACTTGGGGGATTGCGGGCTCGAACACGCTTCCAGACCCCAGTCGCGCCCCCTCCAAATCTATCCAATCTAAACCACGAGCGCTTCTCCAACAGCCAATCAGAAGCAAGTAATGAGCCAAGCGCCTGCCCTCAATGTCTGCTCCGGCCTGAAAGTGAGAGCGGAGGGGCGGGGCTGGGAGGAGGGGCGGGTCCAAGGGAGGGATCGAGGCTGATGGACAGGTCAGGGGAGGCCCAGATTGCATCTGAGAGGCGGGGCCAGGGGCGGGACCGGGATGGGGGGGGGAGCAGAAATTAAAACTGGGGGCGAGGCCAAGGCAGGATTGAGTTGAGGCCTTAGTGCGATGGACGTTAGTAGGCGGGACCAGGGCGGGTTTGATTCTGAGGGGGCGTGGCCGCGGCTGACTTGCAAATAAGGGGCGGGGCCATAGCGGGATTGAGGCTGAGGGCCGGCCCAGAAGGGGTTGCGGCTGGGGGGCGGGGCACACGCAGTGGGAAGGCTAAGTGAAGCGAAGATGAGGCCGGAGGTTCTGAGGAGTCCCGGCACTTTGGGGCAAGTCCCTGAGCTCCCTCAACTAGGCCCTAGGCTGGGCCTGGCTGCTGCAGCCCCAGGGTCTGGAGGAGGCAAGATCACGCACCCGGGAAAGGCGATCCTGGCCGGTAACGGGGGCGTGGTCACGCGGGGGTGGGGGAGGGGTGCCTGGCGGGGTGGTGGGGAGGGTCCGATTCCGGGGTCTCCCGGGGGTCACATGAAGGGTTCTAGTGGGCCCCCCCGTGCGGAAAGGCCTGTCATGGAGAGGCCACGGTTATTCCCGCAGATTGGGGGAGGGGGAGCCATGGTCAACGCCCTAAGCAGCCCCCGCTCCCCTGCCTCCCCCCCAGCGCCCCCTTGGGCTTGGGGAGACTGCGCGCGCGAGAGTCTTCGGGCCCTGCAGCCCGGGCGGGGCGTCTCCCGGTGAGACCTGGTAACCGCTCCCCTTCCGGAGGCCCCAAGCGCCCTTGTTCTGTCTGGGCCCCGCAGGTGGGATCGCGGGCGGCATCGAAATCTGCATCAGCTTCCCCACCGAGTACATCAAGACGCAGCTGCAGCTGGACGAGAGGGCCAAGCAGCCGCGCTACACCAGCATCCGTGAGGGGCGGGCGGGGGATGGCGGGAAGCAGGCTGGGCCCCCCTCGTGGACCCCCTGTGGGCAGCCAGGGCCCCTCCCCCGGGCAGTCAGGGCCCCTCCCCCGGGCAGCCAGGGCCCCTCCCCCGGGCAGCCAGGGCCCCTCCCCCGGGCAGTCAGGGCCCCTCCCATGGGCAGTCAGGGCCCCTCCCACGGGCAGCCAGGGCCCCTCCCACGGGCATTCTGGGACCCTCCCACGGGCTGCCTGGGACCCCACCACGGGCATTCTGGGACCCTCCCCCGGGCATTCTGGGACCCTCCCCCGGGCAGTCAGGGCCCCTCCCATGGGCAGTCAGGGCCCCTCCCCCAGGCAGCCAGGGCCCCTCCCCCGGGCAGTCAGGGCCCCTCCCCCGGGCAGTCAGGGCCCCTCCCCCGGGCAGTCAGGGCCCCTCCCCCGGGCAGCCAGGGCCCCTCCCCCGGGCAGTCAGGGACCCTCCCCCGGGCAGCCAGGGCCCCTCCCCCGGGCAGTCAGGGCCCCTCCCACGGGCAGTCAGGGACCCTCCCCCGGGCAGTCAGGGACCCTCCCACGGGCTGCCTGAGACCCCACCACGGGCTGCCTGGGACGCCCCCTCCCTCGCTGACCCCTGTTCCTCTCCCAGTTCACTGTGTGAAGCTGACCATTCAGGAGCACGGCTTCCGGGGCCTCTACAGGGGCCTCAGCTCCCTGCTCTATGGCTCCATCCCCAAGTCGGCCGTGAGGTGAGTGGCCGGGGGCCATCGGGTCGGTCCCCGTGCTGCCCACAGCCCCAGCAGTTACTCGGAGGTACCGGTTTGGAGTCAGGAGGAACTGGGTTCAAATCCTGCCTCAGACCCTTAGCTGGGGACCCCCAGCCTCAGTGTCTGCCCGGCTTGTTGGGAGGACCCCAGGGGAGAAGGCCCTTCACCAATGAGTCTGGGGCAGGAAGGCTCTGGGGGGCCCCGCCCCGAGGGGAGGGCGTGGGCCCTGGGCAGGGCTTCTCCCCGGCCTGTCGGCTCTTGGTGCGCCCTAGCTGCTGGACAAGAGGGCCCTCGGCCCCTCTCCCTGCCGACCGGGCTTGGGGCTGCTCTGGTGGAGGTCCCCGAACAGCCCCCTGCCCAATCCTCGCCATTGCTGGGTGCCAGCAAGGATGCAACTTTGGGCCCTGCCTGCACAGCCTACGTGGCCCAAGGCAACTTCAGGGCCGGGCACGGGGATGCCCGCTGATGTTTAGCCCAGGGATGCCCGCTGATGCTTGGCACGGAGATGCCCACTGATGCTTGGCACTCCCAAAGCAACTTCGGGGCCGGATACGGGGACGCCACTGACGCTTGGCACTCTGCAGGTTCGGCATGTTTGAGTTCCTGAGCAATCGCTTCCGAGATGCCGATGGCAAACTGAGCAACAGAAAGAGCTTTCTCTGCGGTCTCGGGGCCGGTGCCACGGAGGCCGTGGTTATTGTCTGTCCTCTGGAAACCATCAAGGTCCGTGCACTCTGAGGCCTGGGGGTCCCGGAGATGGGCCACAAGTGGGCGACCCAGGCTGGGCTCCCTCCTTCCCGTCCGTGGGGCTGCTCCCTCCAAGGCTGGGGAGGATGGGGAGCAGGCGGAGGACCGGACTTCAGCGGAAACCTCCCAACGGCGCCCTTCTCTGCAGGACACCGGCGTGGCTGATGGGGGATGGGGAGAGGAGGGGCAGGACGGGGTCTCCTTTGTCTCTGTCTTGCGGAAGGGGCCCTCTTGGGTTACTTGGCAGAGAGGGCAGCATAATCTCCTGCCCAAGGAGCCCATGCCAGGCCAGAGGGTGGCATCCCTGGCTGCCCCTGCCAGTGCCAACCTCACATTCCCCAGCGTGGCAGAGAGTGTCAGAGGGAAGGTTTCGTCCCTCGTACAAAACCATCTCGGGAGGGAGATTCTGGGCTTTGCCGCGTAGGTGCCCGCCCTGGGCAGGGGAGGAGGAAGGGCACAGAGCCCCTGGCCAGGCGGGCTCCAAGAGCCTCGCCACAGGAACCAGCGGCCCTTCTGTGGTCCACAGGTGAAATTCATTCACAATCAGACGTTCGGAGAAATTAAATACCAAGGATTCTTCCACGGAATCCGTGAGATTGTGAGGGTACAAGGTACTTGGGGCCCCCCGCCATCCCAACAGCGCGGGCTCCCTCCCCTGGCACTCCCTGTGCCCCTGGGCTGACAGATCTGGTCCTGGGGGCCGAAAGGAGGCCTCTGCAGCCGCCTGGGTCCCCGGGGTCTTGGGAAGGGGGGGGGATGGGAGGAAGGCCGGAGATGGGCAGCGGCTGGCCCTTCCCAGGCGTGCAAGGAATCTACCGGGGCCTCACGGCCACCATCATCAAGCAGGGATCCAACCAGGCCATCCGCTTCTTCACAATGACCTCCCTCCGCAACTGGTACCAAGGTGAGGGCTGGGCCGGCCGCCACACAGCTCCCTGAGCGTGGCCAGAGGGACCTTGGGAAACGAGCTGCCCGAGGGAAGAGGCCCCAAGGCCCGTGGGCAAGGGCAGAGGCTGCCAAGGATTCCAGGCGGTGGCAGAGGAGGGGAAGAGCGCCAAGGCCTCCCCTCCCCCCAGCACCCAAGCGTGGGGAGGCCCCGGCTGCCACCTGACCGCGCTGGCCTTGATCCCCTCTCCTGGGTCCTCGAAGGCCCTTTGCCGCTGCATGTGCCCCTCCCCCCTCCTCAGCTCTGCCCCCCTGCAGGACAGCCCAGCCTGGCCCCTCCCCTCTCCCCTACCTGTAGTTGTGTAAACACGCTGAGGGTTTCATGTTCTCCTCAGTAATGAACATCCCCAGGCTCAGGCCTCGCTCTGCCCTCCAGGGGCCTTGTCCTTTTGGGGTGTCACCCACCTGATAGGGTCACGGAGCCTGGGCCTGTCTTGTCACCTTTAGGATGCTCAGAGGTCGGTTGTGCTCCCAGGGATGGAGCCGGGGACAAGCAGTGCTCTCAGAGCAGAGTGCTCCCCACTCTGTAGGGCCCCAAAGGGGTTTGGGGTGGATTTCAAGGGGTCAGAGAACTTGGACTGGGAGAACATGTAAATAACCACATTGCCACCTAACTGGTCTCCCTTGGTCTCCATATTTTATTTCCTCCATAAAACAACCTGATTCTGAGAAGGGGCATCTGAAGGCTTCCCCAGCCTGTCACCCGGGGGGCGGGAGGGGGGCTGCCCAAGCAAGGCTCTTTCAGCCAACAGTCTCAGCATCAGCCGAGATGAGAAAAGTAACGGGGCCCCCCGAGAAAGTCTGGCTCCCGGCGGGGCAGAAAATTAGGGTCCCGGGCTGGGCAGAGCCAAAGAGAGACTTTCCCCTCAAGGAGCTCAGCTCCTGGGGGAGAGAACGGGGCTTGGTCCAGGGTGAGGTGGTGAGGTTGGTGCTGAGTGGGCAGCGTCTCCAGCTTTTGCTCCATCTAACACTGAACCCGAATTTCTCCATCAGGTGACAATCCCCAGAAAAAGATCAACCCTTTCATCACAGCCACCTTCGGGATGACCGCAGGAGCCGCCAGCGTCTTTGGCAACACCCCAGTTGATGTGGTAAAAACACGGATGCAGGTAATGCAAAGGCAGGGGAGCCGGTTCTTGCCCAGGGATAAGACAGCCAGAGGAAGAACAACTGATGGGCCCTGCGCCCCCTCGCCCCTCAAAGCCCTTCGTGTTCCATGCCCCTAGAAGGGCGGAGCAACTTGGCTCCTCCAGTCATGGCAGCCATGAGAAAGGCTGCTGAGACAAATCCAAACGCCTGGAGTCCAAGGCTGCGCCACCCCTCATGCTGACCTAGGGTTAGAGCTGGTGGTGCCCGCAGACATAGAGGGATGGATGGAGATGATAGATAGACAGACAGACAGACAGACAGATAGAGGGATGGATGGAGATGATAGATAGACAGACAGACAGACAGAGGGATGGATGGAGATGATAGATAGACAGACAGATAGAAGGATGGATGGAGATGATAGATAGACAGACAGACAGATAGAGGGATGGATGGAGATGATAGATAGACAGACAGACAGACAGATAGATGAGGAATGGATGGAGATGATAGATAGACAGACAGACAGACAGATAGATAGAGGGATAGATGGAGATGATAGATAAACAGACAGACAAATAGATAGAGGAATAGATGGAGATGATAGATAGACAGAGGGATGAATGGAGATGATAGATAGATAGACAGATAGATAGAGGAATGGATGGAGATGATAGACAGACAGAGAGAGGGATGGATGGAGATGATAGACAGACAGATAGATAGATAGATAGATAGATAGATAGATAGATAGAGGGATGGATGGAGATGATAGACAGATGGACAAATAGATAGAAGAATGGATGGAGATGATAGACAGACATAGATGGATGGATGGAGATGATAGATAGATAGACAGACAGATAGATGGATGGATGGAGATGATAGATAGACCAACAGACAGACAGATAGATGGATGGATGGAGATGATAGATATAGACAGACTGACAGACAGACAAATAGATAGATAGAGGAATGGATGGAGATGATAGATAGATAGATAGATAGATAGATAGATAGATAGATAGATAGATAGATAGATAGATAGATAGATAGATAGAGGAATGAATGGAGATGATAGATAGACAGACAGACAGATAGATAGATAGATAGATACACTTACAAATACAGCTAGAGGTAGATGTATAGTTAGACACATGGATGGACAGTTACATAGATGGGGAGATAGATGAATGGATGGAAATAGATAGAGGGGTGGGTGGGAATAGATAGAGAGAGAGAGAGAGAGAGATGGGTGGTGATGATAGAGAGATGGGTGGGAATAGATAGACAGACAGAGGGATGGATGGAGATGAGAGATAGATAGATAGGTAAAAAGAGGGAATGGATGGAGATGATAGACAGATAGGCATAGATAGATATACTTAGACATACAGCTAGAGATAGATGTATAGTTGGACACATGGATAGACAGTTACATAGATGGGGAGATAGATGAATGGATGGATACATAAATATGTAGGTGCATGGGTTGATATACATATATTAATGTGTATATATATATATATATATATAGCTAAACATGTAGTTTGACAGTTACATAGATGGATGGACAGAAGAATGGGTGGACTAACGGATGCATGGACAGAAGGATAGATGGATACATAGGTGCATGAATCCATGGCAGGATAGACAGCTATACACATACTTACGTATATATTTAGATACGTAGTTTAATAGTTACGTAGATGGATAGAAGAATGGGTGGGCAGACAAGACGGTGGGTGGACGGATGGATGGCCAGATACAGAGGCACATGGTTAGATAGAAAGCTACATGCACACATACATATGTAGCAGACACACAGTTTGATAGACACATGGATGGATGTTTGGATGGATGGTTGGACGGACGGATGAATAGAGATGCATAGATACGTAAGTACATGGATGGATAAGTAGACATACATACATAGGGAACTAGACACATAGTTTGATAGTCACATAGCTGGATGGACAGACGGATAGACGGATGGATGAGCCGGCAAATAGACGCAAAGATTGCTCCCATCGGCCGGGTCCCTTCTCTCCCCAGCATCTGTGCTCAGCTGTCGTGTCTTCCCTTTAGACCGCCAACATCCTGGGAGCAGGGATCCCTTCCTATTTATGGAATGGCCCAGTGCCCAGCGCACAGTAGGTGCTACACCCGATTGCTGGCGTAGCTGCCCGCCAAGTTTTGCTTTTCCTTCCCGTGCCCGTCATCGCTGTTCCTCTTTTCTTTCAGAGCCTGGAAGCGAACAAGTACAAAAGCACGATTGACTGCATCTCCCAGATCTATAAAAATGAGGGCCTGCTGGCGTAAGTGCCTCGGGACACCCGAGCTGCCCCGACTTTCCTTGACAGGAAGGCCAGGCCTTCCTTTCTCCCCGTTGGGAGGGTCCCCACGGTGTCATGTGGCGTCGTCTGGCCATTTCTCTCTGATGATTTAACCCTGAAATTCAGCCTTGGTGCCCCCACGTCCAGACCCCAGAGAGACAAGGAGCCAAGCCAGGGTCCTGGTGGGGGAGGGGGTCCAGGGCACGCTTGGACTTCCCCCGACTCATGTCCTACTTCGTGTCAGCATCCAGCTCCGTGCAGCATATTTTTAAAAGCCCAAGAGGGTTATGGGAGCACCTGAAGGATTGTACCAGCCTCAGAGGAGGGAGGAGCCCCTGAGTGGGGAGGATCTCCTGTGGGCTGACTGGCCCCAGTCGGGGTTTTCAGCAGGGGATCACCCAGAGGCTGATACTTTGCTGAGGAGGAGGAGGGGGAGGCTGTCCAGCCTCAGGAAGCCCAGAGTTCTCTCTCACCTATCAGGTCTTTGGCCTTGGGGTCTGAATCCCTCCCTTAGGCCCTCCCCAGCCTCTCAGAGAACCCCTCTTTGAGGGAATCGCCCAGTGAGATCCTGAAGGTCAGTGGTCATCTCTGGGTCTTTAGGACAGTCCCCAGACTGGAGGTGAGGAGGAGAAATGTTCATTTTAAAAACATTGAGTTCCAATTGTCTCGCTCCCTCTCCCCGCCGCCTCCTTGAGAAGGCAAGCTATTCACCACAGGTCATACACATGTAGTTACAAAACCATTTCCATCGTAGTCACGCTTTCAAGAAAAGTGAAGGAAAAATTTCAAGTGTGCTCCCTCTGCATTCAGACACGCGGTTCCTTCTCTGACGACAGTGGCACTTTTCAGCCTCAGCCGCTCAGGGTTGCCTCGGGTCCCTGTATTGCTGAGAATAGCTCAGGCGTTCACAGCTGTTCCCTTGGACACGGGAAGTCTCTCCAGGTTTTTCTGAGAGCATCCTGCGCATCCTTTCTTACAGCACAAGAGTAGTCCATCATCATCAGATACCACAGTTTGTTCAGCTACTCCCCCGCTGAGAGGCATCTCCTCAATTTCCAATTCTTTGTCCCCAGAACAGTGGCTGTAATATTTTTGTATGTAAGGCTTTTTTTTACTTCTTTTTTTTTTTTATTCTTTTGGGGATACAGACCTAGTATTACTAAGTTAAAGGTATACATGGTTTTTAGAGCCCTTTGGACATACTTCCAAATTGCACTGCAGAATGGTTGGATCAGTTCACAACTCCACCAACAGTGCACTGATGTTTCATTTTTCCCATATCCCCTCCACCATTTCACATTTTCCTTTTTTAATTCTGCTAGCCAATCTAATAGTTATGAGGTGGTACTTCAGAATTGTTTTAATTTCCATTTCTCCAATCAATAGAGAGGACATTATAGATAGCTTTGATTACTTCATCTGAAAACTGTTCCTATGTTTTGATCATTTATCAGTTGAGGAATAGCTCTTATTTATAAATTACAAATTATAAAATTATAAATTTTATAAATAAATATAAATTTATAAGTTATTCCAAAATAAATAAATTATAAATAAACATTATATTTTAGAAAATAGGTCTCTATCAAAGGAAATTTGCCCCAAGATGGTTTTACAGAAGCTGCTATTAACTATTTGCCTCCATCCTATTTTCCCATTTGTCCTATTCTCTTTTCAATCTGCCCCTCCTCAAAAGTATTTTGTTTCTAATTACCCCCACTCCCAATGCTCTCCCTTCTATCATTCCCCCTTCTCTTATCCTCTTCCCCTCCTCTTCTGTAGGTAAAGTAGATTTCTATATCCAACTATAACTGTATTCCCTTTTTGAGCCAACTCTGATGAGAGGAATATTCATTCACCCCCTCTTTTCTCCCCCTATATCCCTCCACAGTAAAAAGTTTTTCTTGCCTTTTATATAAGATAATTTGCCTCTCTTTTCCTTTCTTTCAGTACTTTTCTTCCTCACCCCTTAATTTTACTTTTTTAATTTTATCCATTCATATTCAATTCATTCTGTGCCCTTTGTCTATATATACACCACTAACTGCTCTAATAATGAGAAAGGTGTTGTGAGTTACAGGTATTGCCTTCCCATGTAAGAATATAAATAGTTTAACCTTACTAAGTCCCTTATGATTTCCCTTTCCTGTTTACCTGTTTATGGTTCTTTTGAGTCTTGTATTTGAAAGTCAGATTTTCTGTTTAGCTTTGCTCTTTTCATCAAGAATCCTCAAAAGTTCTCTATTTCTTTTGATGTTCATTTTTCCGCCTGAAGGATTATTCTCAGTTTTACTGATTAGGTTATTTTTGTTGTAATCCTAGAATTTTGCCTCCTAGAATATATTCCAAGCCCTTTAATGCAGAAATGGTTAAATCTTGTGTTATCCTGTGGCTCCACAATACTTGAATTGTTTCTTTCTGGTTACGTATCAAATTTTATCTTTGGCCTTGGAGCTCTGGAATTTGTCTATGTCTTCTGTGAGTTTTAATTTGGGATATTTTCTAGGAGGTGATCAGTAGGTTCTTTCAATTTCAGATTTACCCTCTGGTTTTAGAATATCAGGGCAGTTTCCCTAATTTCTTGAAACATGATATATAAGTTCTTTTTTTTTCATCATGGCTTTCAGTTAGTTCAATAATTTTAAAATTATCTCTCCTGAATCAATTTTCAAGGTTAATTTTTCCAAGGACTTATTTCACATTGTTGTCTATTTTTCCCATTATTTTAGTTTTGTTTGTTTCTTAATGTCTCATAAAATCATTAGCTTCCATTTGCTCGATTCTAATTTTTAAGGAATTATTTTCTTCAGCGAGATTTTGTACCTCCTTTTTCATTTGGCCAATTCTACTTTTTAAGTTTTTTTTTTTCCCTTCGGTGAATGCTTGTGCCTCCTTTTTCATTTGACCTATTCTGCTTTTTAAAGTGTTATTTTTTTTTCAGTATTTTTGTGTTTCCTTTACCAGCTGTGGTAGAGGGCTGAAACTCTTGTTTCAATCAGACAGCAGAGCACTTAAAGTTAATTAACTATCTGGTATGGGATAATGGTTTTATAAGCATTTACTTAGATGCTATGGTAACGCGATGGCTCTCCTTATGATTGGTGCTTGCTGAATGTGTGGTAGTGAGGGAATCGTAGGAAGGATTGGAGGCTGAGGGAGAGAGGTTGGTGTCCCTTGGCTGCAGGATGAGGAGAAGAGAGGCTGGAATCTCCGGACTCCAGAATCCAGGATACATCTTTGGCAAGCCTCACGGCAGCTCTCCTGCCTCCTTCCCTTTTCCCCCTAAAGACCAAGGACTCTGACTGATCCTGAGCCCCTCCAGAGTATTAGCCTGGACAGCTATTGTCTCATTTTTCAAGATTATCTTAAATCACTTTCATTTCTCTTCCTAATTCTTCCTCTACCTCCCTTACTTGATTTTCAGGATATTTTTTGAGCTTTTCCATGACCTGAGACTAATTTATATTTTTCTTGGAGCTTTGGATGTTGGAACTTTGATATTGTTATCTTCTTCTGAGTGTGTGTTTTAATCTTCCTCGTGATCATGGTAACTTTCGGCGGTCAGAATCTTTTTCTGTTGTTTGCTCATTTTCCCAGCCTATTACTTGACTTGTAACTCACAAGTCGGGCCCTGCTTCTAGGGTGGAGTGTACAATGTCCCATGCTTGGGGGGCTTCGTGCAGCTGTTTTCAGAGGTCCTTCTAGAGACCTGCACGTTTTCAGTTCTTCCAAAATGCTGTGATCTGAGGAGAGGTATTTCCTCCTCTCCTGGCCTATGTTCTGTGAGTGACCATAAGCATTCTTTTCTGCCCTGGAACTCTGGGGAGGGTCCCTGCTCCCCTGTGGCCCCAAGCTCTGGTGTATTAGTGCTCCTTATCCTGGGACTGAGACCCAGGACTGCAACCCGGATGTGAGTAGGGAGAAAGCCACAGTCTCCTGCCCCCGGTGCCAGCAAAGAGCTGCCCTGTAACCTCCTCCTGACCAGCCCAACCCCCCGCGGTCTGGGGGCTGAGAGCTGGGGGAGCAGCCGCTGCTGATCAGTGGTTCCTAAGGCCTCCGCGGTTTGCTGGGGACGGGGCTGGGCTGGGCTCCCCTGTGTCGCAGTGCGACAGACCTGTCCTGTCCTGGGAAATGGTGTCAAACCCACCCAAGGGCTCTGCGCCTGCAGTTTGTTCGGAGGGCTCGGGGGGAGCCCGGGCCAGGCCATCTCGGCTGCCCCCGTGAGGAGGTCTCTCTGTCACTCCTTTCCCACTTCGCAGGTTTTACAAGGGAACTATTCCGCGCCTTAGCAGGGTTTGCCTGGACATGGCCGTTGTCTTTGTCCTGTATGAGGAAATCATGAAATTTCTCAACCTGATCTGGGTAACCAATTGGTAAGCAGGGCGCGGGTAGCTCTGTCCCTGTGGCCCACGGCCCTCTGTGGCCCTCGATCCTCCGGAGGGTCCCTGGAAGCTGACGGCTGAGCTGGGGATTCTGGTGCTTTGGGGGCTGTGTCCCTCCTGTCCCTCTAAGCCCCCAGGGGAAGGGGCCCGCCCTCTTCTGTGGCCATGACTTGTTTGGAAGATTGGGCCCACTGCCCTGGGGCTTTGCCTTGACTTTGCCATGGCCTTGCGCTGTTGACCTGAGCACTGCCTTGTCTCCTTTGCCCCCTCCCCTCCCAGAGGAGACCGCCAGGTGGACGCCGGCTGTGGCCAGGGAAGGCCCTGAGACTGCCAATGGCATGGGTGGTGGGAGTCACCATCCATCTCCATTGGCACCCGCCTTGGTGGGCATCGGGCACGAGCCCCCAATCCCAGCTTTTCTTTAAACCTCGGCTAGAATTTGTCAGCAGCATGAGCTTTAGCCCTCCCTTCTCTAAAGGAGGGGGGACCAAAGCCTCTTCTGTGGGAGCCGCCAGCACTCGGCCAGTGCCTGGGGGCCCTCCTCGTGGGCCTGCATTTTGCTGCCACGAAGGAGCCTGGAGCGCAGCCAAAGTGGACAAAGACAAGGGGACGAGAAGGGGGATTGGGGGGAGCAGCCACCTGGTTCAGAGGCAGAGGTGGGAGAGCGGCTGAGGCAGGAGGGCTCCCGTGTTCCCCAGAACCACCCACATTGTTCTGTGACCGCCGTGGCTCTTGGGGCCAGGGCAGAGCCCCCCAGGGGGTCCGCTGCCCGAGGACCTTCACTCCCGGCGTGACCTGGATGCTTTCTCAGGCTGTATTTGTCCCATTTCTGATGATACTGATTCCCATGTTCTAACTTTTCTTTCTTGCCAAGAGACTCAATAAATCTTTTGAGTGAAGTTGTTTAAAAGGCTTCAGAATTCTAGGTTTTGTGCTTTCTTTGAACAACTGCCATCAAAGCAGTGACTCAGCTCACCCAGTGTCCGTCCTTTTCAGCCCCTCCCCGGCCCCATCATGACCCTTGCTCCTACAGCCCCCTTGGCTGGTGGCAGATGGTGTAGACCCCACTCTCTGGCCCCGCCTGGTTTCCCCGAGCCCTCCACGCGGCCCATTCCATGATTTTTCCCAGCATTCCCAGGAGGGATCTTGTGAATGGCTGCTCCTGCCCAGAACAGGCTCCTCACGGTCCAGTCAGGCCCCAGCAGAGAAGGGAGCTGTGAGATGGACAGAGCCCGACCCCTGCCCTCTCCCACCGCCCTTTTCTGGCTTCCCCAGGGGCCCTTTCTGCGGCTGCCAGGTTCCCCACCCCTGGGGACGAGAAAGGACAATGTGACAAAAGCTGCTGGGAAGCGCTCTGGGAGAAATGGGTACAGACCAGTGTCTCCTACCGGATTCCAGGGTAAGGTCCAAGACAAGGGGCCCAGGGAACTTTTGTCTGAAGGAGCTGTGGAAAAGGGAAGGACCGACCAGAGAGCCAGCATTTCCAGGTCTCCAGTGGGTAATTAGTGCATTAAATTAGGCTTTGCACACACCAGAGCAACGCACCAGACTGGAAGGGAAGCCGACAGCTGGACGTCAGTCTCTACGGCGTCTCTGACACGGGCGCAGCCGGCGCTCGCGAGAGTAGAGGGATGGAAAAGCTAGAAGGGAGTGCCCAGGCTGGGGGCTTGGACCAGGGATGGACTGCAAGGAGTGGCGCCGCCTCAGGGTCCAAACCCACCTGGCGCTGGCGGAACTGGGCCCCTCCTCCCTCAACTTCTTCCTGAGGGAGGCCGCCTCGGTCTCCGGCTGCTCCCTGAGGGAGGCCGCCTCGGTCTCCGGCTGCTCCCTGAGGGAGGCCGCCTCCGTTACCAGCTTGGATGACCAACCTCCATGGAGGCTGCCGGCAGGACCCCGCGGGTCTCCCTGCCGGAGGGTCTGGGGCTCCAGCCTCAGGAGCCTTCTAATGGGGCTGCCTGGAGCCCAGCTCCCGCATCCCCTCCCACCTGTCTGGGACTGATGTCCTCAGGATGCTTTCTGACCGAGGCCGCAGGTCCTGGTCCAAGGGGTCGGCGTCCGGAGGGACGGCTGCCGACCTCCCCCAGTTAAGCCTTCGCTGTCTCGGGGCAAGCTCCAGGTGCGAGAGACGCGTCCTCGTGCTCATGAGCTGCTCACCCCCGGCTGGTCTCTGTAGCGCGCGCCGTGACTGCTGCCATCGTGAAACACCTTTCAAAAGTGGCCTTGCTCTGAAAAGGCGTGTCTGCTGTCCCGGCATCAACCCAGGAGTCAATCAGGGCCCACGGAGAGCAGAGAAAGGACAGACTGCTGGAGGAGTCCCCGGGCCTGGCCTCTGGCACTGAACCAGTAGAAATGGTGAAAAGCCACTCCACGCCTGAAGGGAGCATCACAGCAAGAGGGAGCTTTCTAAGCTTGTGCCCACCTTCCCCGGGGTTGTGTGCCACGAACTTTGGGGGTGGGGTCCCCCTGCCTTCCAAGAGCAGCCGCTGTCCTGCAGGGGGAACCGCGGCCCCCAGCCCTGACAGGGAGGAGGAGCAGGTGAGCCCGAGTACCCAGGCTGGGCTTGGAAGGGAGCCCAGGAGGGAGGGGGGAGAAGTCAAAAGACAGACATGGGCAGGGCGACAAGGGCCCTCTCAGCCCCTCCAGCGAGCCCGCGAGCGCTCCTGGGGAGCAGGAAGCGCCCTGGCCTCCTGTCCCCGAGGCTGGCACAGTGCCCGGGAGTTGATGCAGAGGCCCAGGGGCCAGTGGGCTGTGCCTTGGGCTGAGAAGAGCTGATGGGAGAGCGCCTGGTGGGCAGGAGAGGGGAGAACCGGAGGCGGCCGCGGGCACAGGCCTCGGTGTTTACCTGTCCCAGAGTGGGGGCGGCCAGCTCCGTGGCAGGAGTCCCCCAGATGACCCAGAACCAATCACTAGGTACCGGGGACTAAACTAGAGCCCCAAGAATGGGGAAATCAGCGGAGTAGCTGGAGCGGGCAACGTCTCTGTTTTCTCACTCAGCCTAGAGCCGTGGGGCCACAAACGCTTTCAGCTCAGCATACTGGGCCCCAGCTCACTGCCCTGACACGTACCCCCCACCCCCAGCTTCCCGAGCTGAGGTGACAGATTTAGAGCGACCCAGAGAGCCTGTCCCCTCCGCAAGAACTACTGGGAAAATGGGGAAGTCGTCCGGGGAAAACCAGCATCCCAGGCCGGGAATCACAGCCCTTTACGGCCAGCACCGAGTGGGGAAAGGGTGGAGGCTAAATTAAAGCCCACAAGAAATGGAGGGTTGTCTTTTGCAATCATGACTTAGCTGGGCTCAAGACAGAGAAAAAAAAAAAAAAAGACACAATATAGTGTTTTGATTTAAAAAAAAAAAAAAAAAACTTTTTCCCAAATAAAATCCACACAGCTAAAAGGAGGAAATAAGAACCATGTTTCTGAAGCAAACATCGTGTCCCAGGCATTTTGTTAAGTGCTTTAAAAAGATCATCTCACTTGATCCTCACAACCCTGGGAGATGGGTGTCCTTCTAGCCCCATTTCATGGATGAGGACACTGAGGCAGGCACAGAAAGAAATCCGCCAGCTGTGTGGGATTTGAACTTGGTTCTTCCTGACGTCAAGGAAAAGATTTTCATGAACTATCCTTTATAAAATATTCAGAGCAGCATTAGAAATATATTATTTTTTACTTTAAAAATATATTTTATTGATGCCTTTCATCTTTGTTTCCCACTAATTTCCCTCCCTTGTGATCAAGAAAAACAAGCTAGCAGAGACGTCCGTTGGGAATACTATGTCTGAGGTGTATGCTCTGTTCTGTCCCGGTAGCCCCCCACCCCTGCTGGGAGGGAGGGAGCTTTTCCACCCTGGACCTTCCCGGGTGGAGGCTTCACTGCTGGGAGGGGAGCTATTTTCGGGGACCCCTTTTATTTCATTGTAACTCTCTCCTCCCATTCATCAGCTGGCACCCGCTCCTCCTTTGGGCACTTTGGCCATCCCTCAGCCCACCTGTAGCTGCTTTCCAACGTCCCCCCAAGGCGGGCCCCTCTCTGCTAGCGGAGACCCGTCCCCACTTCCCCAGCCTGGATGACTGTAAGCGGCCACAGGGCGACAGGAGATTTGAGTGGCCCGGAAGTGATCTCTGTGGGTATGGGACCGTCCCTTGGGCGGGATCCTGTGCATATGAGCTTCTTAACGGGAGAAAGCGCTCTCCCTGATTGGCTGTGGGAGCCACAGACCCTCTCTAAGCCCCCTGCGGGCAGCCAGTCGCTCTCCTCCTCCTGGGAAGCCGGTGGGTGGGTACCGAGAGAGGGAGGAGCTTGAGAGTGAACACGCGGTCTCCCGTTCACTCGGGAGTTAGCCAGTCAGGGCGTTACAGGAGCGTGAAGTTCGCACGTGGCTGTGCTTGGGGCGCCGTCGGTTATTAAACTCGGGCGGGAGAAATCGTGGCCAGAGGCCTCGGAGCCTCGGAGGAGGCGAGAGGGAGGCGCCCTGAGGGCCCGGGAATCAGAGACCGCCTTACGGACGGCGGTGCTTTTGAAGGAGAGGGAAGAGGAAGAGGAGATCGCTGGGAGCAGCGCCCCCCGACGGCGCGGGGTCCCAGCTGTGGCCGCGAGCTCTCCGAAGCGCAGGGACAGCCTTCTCTGCGGGGGGGGCGCTCTCTGGCCAGCCCGCGGCCGCTGGGAGCCCCGGGGCCGGGGCGCGCCCCCCGCTCCCGGGGTGGCCAGGCCGGCTATCGGGGTGCACGCGCTTTCCAGGCCACGGCCCCCTTGGGGCTTTGCCTTCTTCCCTCTGCCCCGTCCCGGGGACTCGGCCCGAGCCGAAGGCACGCCCTTACATCCGGGTACCACTGCAGCCACTTTGTCCAGCTGCCCCAAAGGCGCAAAGGAAGCCCCATCGACGGAGGGCCCGGATAACCGCGGCGGGGAGCCCCGGCAGCGAAGGGAGAAACGCTCCTGGGCGCCGGGCAGCTGGAGCAGCGGGAGCCACAACTCGCCCCCCACAAGGGCAAGCCGGGGAGACGGAAATCGTCCCATCGGCCTGGCTGGGATGAAAGCGGGGAGCAAAGGCCCTGCGGGGGAGCTCGGAGTCCCCGCTTTGGGAAGCCCCGTGATCTCTGCTGCGGGGGACCATTTCTCGCCTCTTCCACCAGAGGGCAGTATTAGCCCATGTGCTGGGCCCTGGAAGCCCTGGGGCGGGGCGAGTCTTTGGCCGGCTCCGCCTCCCGGAAGGCGGGGCCCGGCCGCCGGGCCCACCCTGAGAGTGGGACGTTCAGAAAAGCCCACCCACCCGAAGCAGCCCCGGAAGGGGGGCCGGAGCTCCAAAGCACCCGGGGGTACGCTCTGCACCCCAGCGCCCCTGGCAGGACCGAGACACAGCCGGACAGACCGGCTCGGGGGCGGGGCTTGAGGGGGCGGCGCCTCCCGGAGGACGCTGGAAAGCCCCTGGGACTGGAATCGGCTCCAGGTGAATCGGGGCTGGTTCCAGGGGCTCCACGGGGAAGGCGAGGGGGGGGGGGGGGGACGTGCCCTTGAAAGAAGGAAAGGCCCCGAGAAGCCGGGCCCGGCTGGGGTTTGGGCCCAGGTGAACCCACAGGGGCGAGGGGGAGACGATGGAGGCAGCAAGCACGGATTGGGCGCCGCCTGTGTGCCCGGCACCGGGGAGCACGGATTGGGCGCCGCCTGTGTGCCCGGCACCGGGGAGCACGGATTGGGCGCCGCCTGTGTGCCCGGCACCGGGGAGCACGGATTGGGCGCCGCCTGTGTGCCCGGTCTCAGTTGGAGGCAGCCCCCACTCAGTGATGGAGGTGAGGTGGCAATCAAGGCCTCCTGGTACTCAGAAGAAAGAGCGTGTTCCGGGCCAGCCCAGAAGTGGAGTTATACCCACTCTGACTCAGTCTGGACCCAAACAGTGGCACGCTGGAAAGCCCTGAAATGGGGGTGGTACCTTGTGCTCCCCGGAAGGGAAACTGCTCTAATCCTGAGATGGGTTTTCAGGGCCCCCCTCTCCCTCCCCCCTGCCTCAGTCTCTTTAGGACCCCCTCTCCCTCCCCCCTGCCTCAGTCCCTTTAGGACCCCCTCTCCCCGCCCCTGCCTCAGTCTCTTTAGGACCCCCTCTCCCTCCCCCCTGCCTCAGTCCCTTTAGGACCCCCTCTCCCTCCCCCCTGCCTCAGTCCCTTTAGGACCCCCTCTCCCTCCCCCCTGCCTCAGTCCCTTTAGGACCCCCTTCTCCCTCCCCCCTGCCTCAGTCCCTTTAGGACCCCCCCTCTCCCTCCCCCCTGCCTCAGTCCCTTTAGGACTCCCCTCTCCCCGCCCCTGCCTCAGTCTCTTTAGGACCCCCCCTCTCCCTCCCCCCTGCCTCAGTCCTTTAGGACCCCCTCTCCCTCCCCCCTGCCTCAGTCCCTTTAGGACCCCCCCTCCTTCCCCCGGCTCCCCTAAACCACAGAGAAACGTCTCAGCACAAGCTGGGTCCCAGCCCACCCCAAGGGCTTCTCGGAGGGGTCCGTGGGCAAAGGGCCAATGGAGCAGATCCTGGTCCAGCCTAGATCGGGAGCCAGCTGACACCCCCAGCCCTGCACCCCCCCCCCCCGACCACAGATGCTCTAACTCCGCCCCCAAGCCCCAATCTGCCTCCCGTCAGGCCTAAGTGGGGGCTCAGAAGAACCGTGATGGAAGCAGAGGCTCTTGGGGCCCCGGCCGCCTCCGCACTCAGCCGGGAGCTGTTTTCAGGTGCAAAAAGTGAGGTCCCTGGGGTTAGGGGGCAACCCCAGTTATACATCATCGACCCCAGTGAAGAACCCTAGCTTGAAACAAGCTCCCTAAGGTCACCGAGAGCCAAAGGGCTGGTGCTGTCTCCAGAAGACGGAGCTGGCCCCAAGCCCCCCCTTAGTGACCCCTTGGAGCTTCTCCCTACATCCTGTGGTCAGTGATGTCCTCAGCGACCCCCCAGAGCCCACCCCTCCCCCATGTGGCAGGGCCCCCACGGGCGCTTCCATTGGCATTTTGTGGTTATGGCGAGGGCCGGGGGGACTCGACTCTCGGGGGCCGGCCCGGCTCTTTTGACACAAGGACCTCCTCAGAGCTCATCCCCTTGGGTCTTGTTCTGTTGGGCTGAGGCAACGGGCGGCTCCATGACACGCTGGCCCCACCGGCAGAACTAGCATCAGGAGCCGAGTTCAAAGCTTGCCTCAGACACTAGCTGTGTGACCCTGAACAAGTCCCTTCGCTCTGCCTCAGTTTCCCTGCCTGTAAAATGGGGATACTAAGAGCACTTCCCTCCCAGGACTGTTGTGAGGTTCAGTGAAATGTCTGTCAAGCGCCTTGCAGCGACTGGCACACAGTGGGCGCCACATAAATGTTGAGCATCTTCGTTATTGGCCGGGGCTGGAGGGCAGCTCTGGCACTCACAGCCCGCAAGCTCCGCTGCTCGGCCCCAGGCGAGTCGGGCTCACTCCCTGAGGGGACAGGGCCCCCGGCTGAGTGAGTGGGGGCCGAGGGGCAGGAGTTCCGGGCGCAGAAACTGCGCCTTCTCACCCCGGGGTCACAGGATGATGGCTTCTAACCTGTGCCTTATAGAACTAGAGGACGGGGTGGCAGGAAAAAGGGAAGAAGGCCTGGGGGATAAGGGGTGGGGAAAGGAGGGTCTGGCGGGGGGAGCTGCTCAGGGAGGAAGAAGGCAGCTGAGACCCAGAAAGGCCCGGCCCGGGTTCTGAGCTTCCCCAGATTACAACTTCTCTCTCCACAAAAGCGCTGGGGACACCTGGCAGGCAGGCAGAGGGCTGGGTCAGGGTGCCCGGCATGTGGGCAGAGGGCCAGGCTGCCCAGTGGGCGGGTGGGTGGGCAGAGGGCCGGGTCAGGGTGCCCGGCATGTGGGCAGAGGGCCAGGCTTTCCAGTGGGCGGGTGGGTGGGCAGAGGGCCGGGTCAGGGTGCCCGGCGGGTGGGCAGAGGGCCGGGTCAGGGTGCCCGGCATGTGGGCAGAGGGCCAGGCTGCCCAGTGGGCGGGTGGGTGGGCAGAGGGCCGGGTCAGGGTGCCTGGCGGGTGGGCAGAGGACCGGGTCAGGGTGCCTGGTGGACGGGTCACACCTCCCCTCCCAGACACAAAGCCAAGTCCAGAGGGAGCCTGAGCCGGCATCTTTTATGTACAAACGAGCTCTGACACAGCTGGGGTCACATTGCCTCATAAATAGCTGCAGCCAGCCCTCTATAAAGAGACCGGGTGCCCCGGGGTGGGCTTGCGGCCCCAGAGGGGCAGCCTGGCCTGGAGGGGGCCGGCCCGGCTCTTTTGACACAAGGACCTCCTCAGAGCTCATCCCCTTGGGTCTTGTTCTGTTGGGCTGAGGCAACGGGCGGCTCCATGACACGCTGGCCCCACCGGCAGAACTAGCATCAGGAGCCGAGTTCAAAGCTTGCCTCAGACACTAGCTGTGTGACCCTGAACAAGTCCCTTCGCTCTGCCTCAGTTTCCCTGCCTGTAAAATGGGGATACTAAGAGCACTTCCCTCCCAGGACTGTTGTGAGGTTCAGTGAAATGTCTGTCAAGCGCCTTGCAGCGACTGGCACACAGTGGGCGCCACATAAATGTTGAGCATCTTCGTTATTGGCCGGGGCTGGAGGGCAGCTCTGGCACTCACAGCCCGCAAGCTCCGCTGCTCGGCCCCAGGCGAGTCGGGCTCACTCCCTGAGGGGACAGGGCCCCCGGCTGAGTGAGTGGGGGCCGAGGGGCAGGAGTTCCGGGCGCAGAAACTGCGCCTTCTCACCCCGGGGTCACAGGATGATGGCTTCTAACCTGTGCCTTATAGAACTAGAGGACGGGGTGGCAGGAAAAAGGGAAGAAGGCCTGGGGGATAAGGGGTGGGGAAAGGAGGGTCTGGCGGGGGGAGCTGCTCAGGGAGGAAGAAGGCAGCTGAGACCCAGAAAGGCCCGGCCCGGGTTCTGAGCTTCCCCAGATTACAACTTCTCTCTCCACAAAAGCGCTGGGGACACCTGGCAGGCAGGCAGAGGGCTGGGTCAGGGTGCCCGGCATGTGGGCAGAGGGCCAGGCTGCCCAGTGGGCGGGTGGGTGGGCAGAGGGCCGGGTCAGGGTGCCCGGCATGTGGGCAGAGGGCCAGGCTTTCCAGTGGGCGGGTGGGTGGGCAGAGGGCCGGGTCAGGGTGCCCGGCGGGTGGGCAGAGGGCCGGGTCAGGGTGCCCGGCATGTGGGCAGAGGGCCAGGCTGCCCAGTGGGCGGGTGGGTGGGCAGAGGGCCGGGTCAGGGTGCCTGGCGGGTGGGCAGAGGACCGGGTCAGGGTGCCTGGTGGACGGGTCACACCTCCCCTCCCAGACACAAAGCCAAGTCCAGAGGGAGCCTGAGCCGGCATCTTTTATGTACAAACGAGCTCTGACACAGCTGGGGTCACATTGCCTCATAAATAGCTGCAGCCAGCCCTCTATAAAGAGACCGGGTGCCCCGGGGTGGGCTTGCGGCCCCAGAGGGGCAGCCTGGCCTGGAGGGGGGCGGCCCGACCTTGGAGGGGCACCGAGCCTTGCGGGGGCTGGGCGGCTTCCTGGGCACGGGGAGGCGCCTCAGGGCTCAGTAACGGCCAGAGGGAGCCTCAGCCTTTCACATTCTGGACTCGGGGAAGGGGGCTCTCGTAGCACCAACGTCCAGTCCTTTCTCCACCTGCTCCAGCGCTGCCCTCGACCTCGGGTGCTGAGGGGGCTAACCCCCAGGCTCTCCAGCCTCTTCTGGGGCAGCCCCGGGGGCGCAGGGGTCACTCAAAGCGCCGCAGGTGGTTGTACAGGGACTGCACGTACGTGAAGACACACATGGGGTCCGGCTTGCGGCCCATCACCATCATGTCGTCCACCTCGATGAGGCGCTCGCACTGGGCCAGGTTCCTAGAACACACAGCGGGCGGCCCGTGAGGGGGCGGCCCCGGTCAGCCTTCCCTGCGGGCCCACTGTGTGCTGGCCAAGCCCCAGGGTACAGGGATGGGGGGAGCTCGGACTGTCATAGTGGGGACTTGGGAGAAAAGTGAGGACGGGGGCCCTGAAAGAAGGGACACACTGACCCCCAACCCCCTGGCTCAGATCCACGCTCCCCAAGATCGGGGCCCCCTCCAAAGCCTTCCCTTCACGTTGACTCAGTAATGAAGATACAGTGATAAGCATAAGCGTCACAGCCCTGTATGGGGGTGCCCAGGGAGGGCCCAGAGCCGGGGCCCTAGAGCCCACCAGGGGCAGGGGCTGCTCGGGAGGGGCCGCGGGGGCTCGGGCGCCCCCCCACCGCCCATGTGCCCTGCGCCTGCTGCCCGGTGACACGCTCTGCAGGCCCCGGCGCCCTCCAAAACCCAAAGGTCAAAGCGAAATTGAGCCATCTGTCACAGGCTGTCCCCGCAGCTCCTATTTAAGGCTCCCCCCATACACTCGCACCCCAGGCTGCCAGTGACTGCCAGGAAGGGGCTGGATGAGGGCCAGCTGCCCCCCCCCTTCCCCCTCCCTTTTCTCCCCCTCCCTCTCTCCTCCTGGCTTCCTTCCAGCCCCTTCCCCTCCCAGGTACGGGGCCCTCCTCCAACCTCCCTCCCCCCCTGTACCGGAACCCGGCGGGGGCACAAGCCGCCCCTCGTCTCCCCTCAGACTGGGAGCTCCCGGGGCCTTTGGCCTCTGTGGTATCCCCTCACCCAGCACGCAGGAGGCAGAGTGGCGGCGCCCGGGGGGCCCCAAAGGGACGGGGGGAGCCGGGGGGGGGGGGCAGCCAGCAGCGAGGCGGCGGCTTTTCCTTAGAGGAATTTTCCGAGGGAGTCGGGAAATTCGACGAGCTCAGTTCAGCTTTCAGCAGAGACACATGGCCGCCGCAAATAGCCCCCGGGCAGCTGCCGCTCCCACGCGCTCCAGCTGTAACCGGAGACCCGGCACATTCCTCCGCCGGCTTTCTGCACTGGACTCTGGGGGAGGGGGGCCGGGCAATGCCCTGTCCCTGGTGGGGGCTGCCACCCCCTGCAGGGGAGCCTCCCTGGGATCCCCAGCCCGTCCCTGGGACCCCCGATCCCCAGCCCCTCCCCGGGACCCCAGCCCCTCCCCCGATCCCCAGCCCGTCCCCGGGACCCCCAAGCCCCTCCCCCGATCCCCAGCCCCTCCCCGGGACCCCAGCCCCTCCCCCGATCCCCAGCCCCTCCCTGGGACCCCAGCCCCTCCCCCAATCCCCAGCCCCTCCCTGGGACCCCAGCCCCTCCCCCAATCCCCAGCCCCGCCCCTGATCCTCAGACGCCTTCAGTCACTCAGCCGGCGGCTCCTCTGCCCATGAGAGCCGCAGATTGTCCCTATGGCCCGTCCCCCTCACCAGGTGATTTTCACTCCCCTCCCGCCGCCGCTTCCCCAGCTGTGGTCACATGACTTTGTGGCCCCCTGACTTTAAGGGGCTTAACTGGGTGATCCTGAGCCTGGCTTTGGAAACTCCCTGGCCCAGCCTGTGAGACTCGGAAGTGACCCGTCCTCCTGAGATGGGGGGGGGAGCACTCGGGGGAAGGGGGGGCTCCTCCTCCGGGGACTTGGCCAATCTCAGCCGGACCGGGACCCTGGTCCACCGGCGTCACCACCACAGCAACTTTGCCCCTTGACCAGGAAGTGGGCTCGAATCTGCAAACTTGGAGGCCAGTCTGGGACCCAAACTTTTGGGCCTTTCCCAACAGCCGCCCGCTTCAGGACAAGACCGGAGCAGGCTGCCCCCCCCAAGTCTGGCTTCTGACCTCTCCCTGTGGGGTTGGGGGTAGCGCCCGCCGCCAACTTGGGGCCTCGTCCACTCCCGTTTGCTGGTGGAGCCATGACCCCCCACGGCAGAACCAGCTTCCAGCTCCTCTGGCCCCCATCGGTTTGGGGAGTGGGAGCTCAGTTCCCTGAGAGGAGGCACCAGGGCCCACGGGGCACTCCTGCGTTCTGGGGTCCGGCAAACCCACAGCACTGCAGCTGTACCCCAAGTATCTCCCTGAGGTGAGAGTCCAAAGGGGGACCCCTGTCTCACCAGGCAGCTTAAGGCAGTTCCAGGGCCTTCTGTCCATCCCTCCACCACCTGTTTTCTCTCTCTGTCTCTCTCTCCCTCTGTCTCTGTCTCTCTCTCTGTCTCTCTCTCTCCCTCTGTCTCTCCCTCTCCCTCTGTCTCTGTCTCTCTCTGTCTCTTTCGCTCTCTCTCCCTCTGTCTCTGTCTCTCTCTGTCTCTTTCTCTCTCTCTCCCTCTGTCTCTCTCTGTCTCTCTCTCCCTCTGTCTCTGTCTCTTTCTCTCTCTCTCCCTCTGTCTCTGTCTCTCTATGTCTCTCTCTGTGTCTCTGTCTCTCTCTCTGTCTCTCTGTCTCTGTCTCTCTCTGTCTCTTTCTCTCTCCCTGTCTCTGTCTCTCTATGTCTCTCTCTCTGTCTCTCTCTCCCTCTGTCTCTGTCTCTCTCTCCCTCTCCCTCTGTCTCTCCCTCTTTCTCTCTCTCTCTGTCTCTCTCTGTGTGTCTCTATCTCTCTCCCTCTGTCTGTCTCTTCTCTCTCTCTCCCTCTGTCTCTCTATGTCTCTCTCTGTGTCTCTGTCTCTGTCTCTCTCTGTCTCTGTCTCTCCCTCTCTGTCTCTTTCTCTCTCTCTCCTCTGTCTCTGTCTATGTCTCTCTCTCTCTCTCTCTCCCTCTCTCTGTCTCTCTCTCCCTCTCCCTCTGTCTCTCCCTCTCTCTGTATCTCCCTCTCTCTCTGTCTCTCTCTCTCTCTGTCTCTCCCTCTCTCTCTGTCTCTCTCTCTCTCTGTCTCTCTCTCTCCCTCTGTCTCTGTCTCTCTCTGTCTCTTTCACTCTCTCTCCCTCTGTCTCTGTCTCTCTGTCTCTGTCTCTCTCTCTGTCTGTCTTTCTGTCTCTGTCTCTCTCTCTGTCTCTTTCTCTCTCTCTCCCTCTGTCTCTCTGTCTCTCCCTCTCTCTGTCTCTGTCTCTCCCTCTTTCTCTCTCGTCTCTCTGTCTCTCTCCCTCTGTCTCTGTCTCTTTCACTCTCTCTCCTCTGTCTCTGTCTCTCTGTCTCTGTCTCTCTCTCTGTCTGTCTTTCTGTCTCTGTCTCTCTCTCTGTCTCTTTCTCTCTCTCTCCCTCTGTCTCTGTCTCCCTCTGTCTCTCCCTCTTTCTCTCTCGTCTCTCTGTCTCTCTCTCTGTGTCTCTGTCTCTCTCCCTCTGTCTCTGTCTCTTTCTCTCTCTCTCTCTCCCTCTCTCTGTCTCTCTGTCTCTGTCTCTCTCTCTGTCTGTCTTTCTGTCTCTGTCTCTCTCTCTGTCTCTTTCTCTCTCTCTCCCTCTGTCTCTGTCTCCCTCTGTCTCTCTGTCTCTCTCCCTCTCTCTGTCTCTGTCTCTCCCTCTTTCTCTCTCTCTCTCTGTCTCTCTCTGTGTCTCTGTCTCTCTCTCTCTCCCTCTCTCTGTCTCTTCTCTCTCTCTCCCTCTGTCTCTCTATGTCTCTCTCTGTGTCTCTGTCTCTGTCTCTCTCTGTCTCTGTCTCTCCCTCTCTGTCTCTTTCTCTCTCTCTCCCTCTGTCTCTGTCTATGTCTCTCTCTCTCTCTCTCCTCTCTCTGTCTCTCTCTCCCTCTCCCTCTGTCTCTCCCTCTCTCTGTATCTCCCTCTCTCTCTGTCTCTCTCTCTCTCTGTCTCTCCCTCTCTCTCTGTCTCTCTCTCTCTCTGTCTCTCTCTCTCCCTCTGTCTCTGTCTCTCTCTGTCTCTTTCACTCTCTCTCCTCTGTCTCTGTCTCTCTGTCTCTGTCTCTCTCTCTGTCTGTCTTTCTGTCTCTGTCTCTCTCTCTGTCTCTTTCTCTCTCTCTCCCTCTGTCTCTCTGTCTCTCCCTCTCTCTGTCTCTGTCTCTCCCTCTTTCTCTCTCGTCTCTCTGTCTCTCTCCCTCTGTCTCTGTCTCTTTCTCTCTCTCTCCCTCTGTCTCTGTCTCTCTGTCTCTGTCTCTCTCTCTGTCTGTCTTTCTGTCTCTGTCTCTCTCTCTGTCTCTTTCTCTCTCTCTCCCTCTGTCTCTCTGTCTCTCCCTCTCTCTGTCTCTGTCTCTCCCTCTTTCTCTCTCGTCTCTCTGTCTCTCTCTCTGTGTCTCTGTCTCTCTCCCTCTGTCTCTGTCTCTTTCACTCTCTCTCCCTCTGTCTCTGTCTCTCTGTCTCTGTCTCTCTCTCTGTCTGTCTTTCTGTCTCTGTCTCTCTCTCTGTCTCTTTCTCTCTCTCTCCCTCTGTCTCTGTCTCCCTCTGTCTCTCTGTCTCTCCCTCTCTCTGTCTCTGTCTCTCCCTCTTTCTCTCTCGTCTCTCTGTCTCTCTCTCTGTGTCTCTGTCTCTCTCCCTCTGTCTCTGTCTCTTTCTCTCTCTCTCCGTCTCTGTCTCTCTATGTCTCTCTCTGTCTCTGTCTCTCTCTCTCCCTCTGTCTCTCTCTGTCTCTTTCTCTCTCCCTCTGTCTCTGTCTCTCTATGTCTCTCTCTGTGTCTCTGTCTCTCTCTCTCTGTCTCTGTCTCTCCCTCTCTCTGTCTCTGTCTCTCTCTGTCTCTCTCTATCTCCCTCTGTCTCTGTCTATGTCTCTCTCTCTGTCTCTGTCTCCCTCTGTCTCTCCCTCTCTCTGTCTCTCTCTCCCTCTCCCTCTGTCTCTGTCTCCCTCTGTCTCCCCCTCTCTCTGTCTCTCTCTGTCTCTTTCTCTGTCTCTCTCTCCCTCTGTCTCTCCTCTCTCTGTCTCTGTCTCTCTCTGTCTCTTTCTCTCTCTCTCCCTCTGTCTCCCTCTCTGTCTCTGTCTCTCCCTCTCTGTCTCTGTCTCTCCCTCTTTCTCTGTGTCTCTGTCTCTCCCTCTCTCTGTCTCTCTCTCTCTCTGTCTCTTTCTCTCTCTCTCCCTCTGTCTCTGTCTCCCTCTGTCTCCCTCTCTGTCTCTCCCTCTCTCTGTCTCTGTCTCTCCCTCTTTCTCTGTGTCTCTGTCTCTCTCCCTCTGTCTCTCCCTCTCTCTGTCTCTCCCTCTGTCTCTCTATGTCTCTCTCTGTCTCTCTCTCTGTCTCTCTCTCTCCCTCTGTCTCTCCCTCTCTCTGTCTCTGTCTCTCTCTCTCTGTCTCTCTCTGTCTCTGTCTGTCTCGCTCTCTCTCTGTCTCTGTCTCTGTCTCTCTCTGTCTCTTTCTCTCTCTCTCCCTCTGTCTCTGTCTCTCTCTCCCTCTCCCTCTCCCTCTGTCTCTCCCTCTCTCTCTCTGTCTCTCTCTCTCTCTGTCTCTCTCTCTCCCTCTGTCTCTCCCTCTCTCTGTCTCTGTCTCTCTCTGTCTCTTTCTCTCTCTCTGTCTGTCTTTCTGTCTCTGTCTCTCTCTCTGTCTCTGTCTCTCTCTGTCTCTGTCTCTCTCTCTGTCTGTCTTTCTGTCTCTGTCTCTCTCTCTGTCTCTTTCTCTCTCTCTCCCTCTGTCTCTGTCTCTCTCTGTCTCTGTCTCTCTCTCTGTCTGTCTTTCTGTCTCTGTCTCTCTCTCTGTCTCTTTCTCTCTCTCTCCCTCTGTCTCTGTCTCTCCCTCTCTCTGTCTCTCCCTCTGTCTCTCTATGTCTCTCTCTGTCTCTCTCTCTGTCTCTCTCTCTCTCTCCCTCTGTCTCTCCCTCTCTCTGTCTCTGTCTCTCTCTGTCTCTTTCTCTCTCTCTCCCTCTGTCTCTGTCTCTCCCTCTCTCTCTCTCTCCCTCTGTCTCTCTATGTCTCTCTGTCTCTCTCTCTGTCTCTCTCCCTCTGTCTCTCCCTCTCTCTGTCTCTGTCTCTCTCTGTCTCTGTCTCCCTCCCCCTCCCCCTCCCCCCTGGCTCCCAGAGCTGCCACACCAGCCCTGCACAAAGAGGCCACTCTCAGGCCTCGGACGCTGTGGGTCAGACCTGCTGGAAGGGCCTAACTGGCCCGGCCTCCCCAGCCCTTCGCGGCCATAGCCTGGGACCCAGCCGGGCCATTTCTCCTGATTTGCAAACCAGGGCCCGGCCTCGGCCCCCATGGCCCACAGGCCCGCCCCCAGCACCCCCCAGGGGGCGCCCCTCCCCGGGCACTCACTCGGCCATGGTGAAGGCCAGCTCAAAGTTCTTCTTCCGCTGGCTGGGGTCCAAGGTGTTGTAGTCAAAGGCCTCTGGGAAGAAGGAGTGAATGAGGGCGCAGAAGGCCATGCCGTCGCTCCAGCTGGAGGAGAAGTTCTGGAGGTCGACGTGCTGCGGGGGGAGGGAAGGGGGGGGCTCAGTATCCCCGGGGAGAATCAGGAGGGAGGGGCCCCCACCGGGGCACAGCCTCTCCCTCCGCCCTGAGCGCAAACTGCCCCAGAAACTGTGACCCTGAGCCGGGCGTTTGAGCTAAGCCTCGACTTCTGCCATTAACACGGGCGGTTCCTCAGCAGAGGGGGTTTCTTCACTGGACGAGGACGTCCCGGGCCTTCCCTCACGCCTGCCTTACCCGGGGCCCGCGGGGGCTTCTGCCCTGATCCCTGCCAGGAGCCTTCTGCTGGGCACCAGTGCCATGGCGGCTCCTGTGTGGGCGCCCACCCTCCCCCCCAGGCCAGACTTTATCCATCCTGAGTGATTGTGCCTCCCCACATTTACACACTCTGTCACATGCACCCACATTTACACGCTCACTATCATACACACACATTTATACACTCAGTGTCACGTTTACACACTCACTGTCACACACACATTTACACTCACAGACATGTACACACACAGTCACATGCACACACATTTACACACTATCATACACACACATTTACACACTATCATACACACACATTTACACACTGTCACACACACTTACACTCACAGACATGTACACACTCACACAATGTCACATGCACACACACTTACACACTCACGGTCACATGCACACACATTTACACTCACTGTCAGACGCACACACATTTACACACACTGTCACACACTCACTGTCGCATGCACACACATTTACACACTCACTATCACACACACACTTTTACACACACTCACTGTCACATGCACACACATTTACACACTCACTATCACACACACATTTACACACACTCACTGTCGCATGCACACACACTTACACACTCACGGTCACATGCACACACATGTACACACACTCACTGTCACACACACACATTTACACACACTGTCACACACTCACTGTCGCATGCACACACATTTACACACTCACTATCACACACACACATTTACACACACTCACTGTCACATGCACACACATTTACACACACACACTGTCACACACACATTTACACACTCACTGTCACACGCACACACATTTACACACTCGCTGTCACACACACATTTAAACACTCACTGTCACAACTCACTCACACCTGCCTCTCCCCTGCAGGCTCCCACCTGGTACCCGAGGGTCTTGGAGCGGCACCACTCCAACAGGATCTGCTTGATGCTGCTGGCACTGGCCACCCCGAAGCTCTGCGAGCGCTTGAGCTTGGCCCGGGACTCCCCTCGGCCCCTGGAAGGCAGAGCACGGGCTGCGGGGCTGCTCTCCGCCCGGGGCATCCGCCCCCCTTCCTCCCAGGGGCACCCGCTGCCAACAGGGCGGGGCCAGCTGCCGCGGGGCCCCTGCCATATGCCCGGGCTCAGCTCCTGCGAGAACTAGTGCAGAGGCCCCGGGAGCTGTTACGGGGGGAGCTGGGGAGGCCTGGAGGCCCACCCCCCGCCAAGGGGAAGGGGCTACCTCAGGGCTTTGCTGCAGTGGGTGTGAAGCGGGGTCAGTGCGCCCCCTCTGCCCCCCGCCCTTGTTGGTCAGTCCCAATAGGGATGGGGCCCACAATAGGGATAGGGCACCAGGAGGGGGGGCTCAGACCGCAGCCCGGGGGGGAGGGCGTACTTGCCGGCATCTTGTTCCCACTTCTCAAAGAGAGCTTTGCGCGCCTGAGCCCCCGAGGTCCGCGGCAGCGTCTGGGATCTCACCAGCTCTCGGCGGCGCTCCCCCTGCCGATGGCCGACCGCCGGCGGAGGCGGGGATGGGGATTTGGGAGCTGTCGTCTGCTGGAGACTGGAGAGAGGGCGCCCTGACACAGGAGAAGGGAAGCCCCCGCCCCGCAGTGGGACCCAGGGGGCCGGAGAGCTTTTCCTCCTCCTGTGCTGCGGGCCAGGCAAGGAAGGGCCCTGGGCTCGAGCCGGTCACCAGCTTGCCGGTTCTGTCCCCAGACTGGTGCCCAGTGAGGCCTGGGAGAAATCACCCCCGCCCCCCGGCCAGAGACCCCAGGATGGGCCCGAGCCCCAGAGGCAACGCGGAAGGAAGAGGGCGGCGAGAATCAGGCTCCCACTAGTTCCCCAACGAGCCCTCCTCCCTCTTCCAGGGATCACCGCTTTCACGCAGTACCCACTAAGCCCCCTTTAACGCAGATCTCAGTGCTCCCTGACTGGCAGGAATAGATTCTGGGGAGCAGCCCCGGGAGCACGAGCCGCCCCCCCCCTGCCCCCGGATCATGGGAGGCGCTTTAAGGCCTGGGGCTAAGGCCACGGTCCCAAGCGGGAGAGACGCTGGGCCTCGGGCTGCGCCGCAAAGTCCAAGGCCACGGGAACTTGGGTAATAACAGTCCTGGGGGCCCGGGCGGCCATGGGTGACCATGATGGCCGCAGCTGACCGGGGGCCGAGGGTGGCCATGATGGCTGCAGCTGACCAGGGGCCGAGGGTGACCATGATGGCCGCAGCTGAGCGGGGGCTGAGGGTGACCATGATGGCCGCAGCTGACCGGGGGCCGAGGGTGGCCGTGATGGCCGCAGCTGACTGGGGGCCGAGGGTGGCCGTGAATACTCCTGAGTGGCCACGGGTGACTGGGGGGCCATGAGCAGCCAGAGGGGGCCGAGGGTGACCATGATGGCCACAGCTGACCGGGGGCCGAGGGTGGCTGTGAGTGACCATGATGGCCGCAGCTGACCAGGGGCTGAGGGTGGCCATGGTGGCTGCAGCTGACTGGGGGCCGAGGGTGGCCGTGAGTACTCCTGAGTGGCCACGGGTGACTGAGGGGCCGTGAGCGGCCGCAGGGGGCCACGCGTGTCTGTGGCATCTGGCTTACCTCTCATTGTTGACAAAGACACTGGTCATCCCGAAGCTGGTGACCGAGGAGGACCTGGTGATCCTGAAGCTCTTCTCTGAATGGCGGGAGACAAGACACCAAAACAGCGAGCCCTCAGTCGAGTGGGAGGCCCCGGGACCCTCCCATCGCCCTCCCCCTCCCCAGCTCACCCCTGCCGGGGACCTGCTCCCTCCGTCTCTCCCCCCACCCACTTCAGCCAGGGAGGGCAGCGAGGAGCACAGGGCCAGGCTAAGGGAGGACTCAGCCAAGGGGACCAGGCTCAGAGCGCTAGCCAGACCCACCCGGGGGCCTTGGAGGCCTTCTGCCCCTGCCGCTGCGTGACCCTGGGCAGCCAGAGAAATCTGTGGGCTCGGCCGTGGGGAGAGCCCAGGCTCAGGGAAGGCACAGACCCACCCCTCGGAGGGCTTGTGGCCTAGCAGGGAGAGCGCCAGGACACGATGCTCTCCCACTTAACAGAAGGGAAACCTGAGGCTCAGGCTGGCGAGCAGCCCTGGGTCACCTGCCCCTCCTGTCCAGCCTCAGTATCTGCCTCCGCAAAATGAAGGCGGAGCTGGCCCCCTCGGCCATGAGGACGATCACGTCCACGAGACACTAAAGGTCTCTCCCTCGGTCTCGCCATCCCAGAGGCAGGTTCTGAGAGGATCCCCCTTTTACGAAGGAGGACGGGCAGGAGTCCGGTGACTGGCCCGGCGAGTGTCCGCGGCAGGGTTTGAATGCGGGCCGGAGCCCCCGTGACGCTGTCAGCCGCCGCTCCGGGGAGCCCGAGGGAGGGGAGGGGATTGCTAGGACGACTGGGGCAGAGGAGGAGAGGTGGCGGGCAGCCGCCCTCCCCGAGAGGAGGGTCCTTCGTGCCCGGAGCCACGTGCCCTACCTGCATGGCCGGCCGTCTTCCCCGTTTCGCCGGATCCCGGGCTGGCCACGGAGGCGCCTGCCAGGGCTGGGCACACGATCTCCCCGGAAGCCTTCTCGGAGCCCCGGGTGATGGCGGTGACGGGCTGGTGGGGCATGCAAAGAGCCACGCTGGGGGGGTGAGGCTCGAGGGGCTCGGGGGCCTCTGGGGACAGGTGCCCCGGACCTAGAGAGAGCAGAGTGGCGCGCGGGGTGGGACGGCGGCCTCGCCCCGCGGGGGCCGCGCCCTGACCCACGATGCCCAAAAGCCCAGGAGCGGCCAGGCTGGGCGCAGGCCCACACGAGGCCCGCGGGGCCGGCCGGCTCTCCCTCCTCCGCCAGCGCTGACCGAGGCCTCCAGGGGCCGCAGAGGAGCAGGACCAGCTTCCTTCTCGGCCGCCCGCAGCCCCGTGTCCACTTCCCCAGAGGACCGCTCCAGCCTCCTTTCTGGGCTTAAAAACCGCCAGGGGCTCCCCCTGTCCCTCTTGGCTTGATCCTCCAGGGCCTAGTTTCCAGACCACACCATTCCCTGGAGATTCGCTGCAGAAAGACTGAGGAGCCTGGGCAGCAGTCAGGGCCAAGCCCAGAGGTACTCCTCCCAAGTCCGGGATGCTCCTCCTGCGCCCAGAGGTGCTCCTCCCATACCCAGAAGAACTCCTCCTGAGTCTGGGGTGCTCCTCCCTAACCCGGCTCACTCACCTGCTGTCACCTGGTGCCCGTTCTCCATAACTGAGGCATTTGAGGCTCTCTTTGCCTCCGAATCGGCCCATTCCTCCTGCTCCCCGCTCTGCAAGGACACAAAGCCACGTGGGGGGGGGTCTCCCGGAGGCCCTCCCAGATCCCCGTTCTCACCCACTCTCTCCCCAGAGCCTCATACGGGCCCTTTAGGGACGGCAAATGGGGCAGAGGAGGAAAGGGACTTAAGCTTCGTGGGGAGCCAAAGGCCGGGGCCGAGTCGGGGCCCAGAGTGCCCCATCCTGAGCGCGGGGCCCCAGGCGGCGCACAGCCCTCCCCTCCGTTCCACTCAGGGCTACGGGGGCTGCACACGGACACACGAAACCGAGCCCCCCGAGCCAGCTGCGCTGCCGGCAAAGAAACCCCCAGAGGGAGGGCCGCGGCGGAGAGCGATCTCATCTCCCGCCACAGGCCGGTTCTGAGCAGATGAGTCACAGCCAAAAGAAAAAGAAAGGCTGTGTCCTAAATCCTGGAGAAGGGGGGAGGGAAGGGGAAGGGGAGGAAGAGGAGGAGGGAGAGAGGGGGGAGGGAGAGGGGAAGGGGGGAGGGAAGGGGAGGAAGAGGAGGAGGGAGAGAGGGGGGAGGGAGAGGGGAAGGAGGAGGAGGAGGCAGGAGAAAGGGGGAGAAGGGAAAGGGAAAGGGGAGGGAAAGGAGAAAGAGGAAGAAGGAGAGGAGTTAGGACCCAGGATAAGGAGGAGGAGGAGGAGGAGAAGGAGGAATCTTAAAGAAGGGAAGGGAAAGGGAAAGAGGAAGGGGAAGGGGAAGGGGAAGGGGAAGGGGAAGGGGAAGGGGAAGGGGAAGAAAAGGGAGCAACAATGAAATCTAAAAATAGACATGCTTGCTGAAGGAGAGGGAAGCCCAGAAATACGCCATCCGTCCAGTCAGGAGGCCTGGTCCAGAGGCCGCTTGCAGTGCTCCCTAGCTGCGTCACCTCCCAACAGAGTGGACCCTGTCCTCCAGCTTCTCGGGGCCAGCGGGAGCCCAGCAAGCCTCCTGGGCCTGACCAGAACCGTGTTCTGGAGAATCAGGCAGTCGCCTCCAGCGTCCGACCTCCCCGGGTCCGCGGCTCCGTCGGGGTGATAAGCTTGGCAGGGCCCGCCAGCCGTGGGCCAGGCCGTGATCCCTACAACTGGGAGCCCGCACCTATTCTCAGGGCCCAGAGGCCAGCGCGCCTCCCTCTGGGCCTCCCTCCTCTGCCAACCCCGTCAAAATCCCACTATCTCAGCCCCAAGCTGGGGAGCCCCCGCGCCCCTCACGTCTGACGGGGGGAGGGGAGGGTGACGTGGCCCCCCCAGTACCCCCCAACAGGGCCCCGGGGCTCCCCTGGAGCCACGGCCATGACTGCTCAGAGTTGCGTCCCCGGGCAGGCTGCTCCCAGGGCCTCCTCCGGGCGTCAGGGCACTCCCCGGGATAAAAGCAGGCGCAGGTTCCCGCGTGGGGCCGGCAGAGACGCGGGAGCGGCTGGCCCTGTGACCCAGGTCCCCGAAGGTGCAGCTGGCGCAAAAGCAGCTAAAACCGGGGGAGCGCGAGGCGAGCGGGCCGGGGCGTCCCCAGAGCAGGGCCCTGGGTTCCGCCAGAGCCTGGAAAGGCAGGAGCGGGAGCTGACCTCGGACGGGACAGAGAGGAACCGCTGGGGCCGCACGCGACGCTCCCCGGCCGTGGGACCCGTCGCGTAACCCCAGCGGCCCCAGCAAAAACGAGAGGAATTCCCGGAAGAGATTTGATTATATAAAGAGGAAGATTCTCTTTAGCAGAAAGAATATTTACTCCAGACAAGGGGAAACAGCCCGAACCTAGAACATTCACTGCTCACGATCACAGAGGCACCAGTAACCCCCCCCCCCCATTCACAAGGAACACAGCCTGGAACAAGCCCCGCGGGACTCTGGGCCGGAAGGGACCTCGGCTGCCAGGGGAGCCAGGAAAAGGTCTCCCCGAGGAGGGGCCGCCCTCAGAAAGCAGCTGGGGCAAGCGGGCGGCCCGGGGGCAGACGGTCTCTCTCTGCGGGGGGCGGGGGTCTCTTCTACAAACCCCCCTGCCCCTGACACGAGCATCCCTGGGGCAGGAGCGACTCCTACAGAAAAGGCGATGAAGACCTGGGGGGCCATGGAAGAAACAGGGGCACGCGCACAGACCCACGGAAGCCTTGGACAGTGGCCACGCCCGGCCCGGGGGCTGAGAGGGCAGAGCTGACCCTCAAAAACCCGTGGAAACACAAGAACATTCTCGTGGGAGAGCCAGGGAGCGGGGAGAAGCTGCTGGAGAACAAGTTCCAAGCCCGAGTTCTGGGGCCCAGAGCTCGCAGCTTTAAAGAAGGGCTGCCCAGTTGTGCTGAGGCTTAAATTTCCATTCGCAAACTGTCAGGTTTTAAATGCGTTTTTCCAGTGGCCTCAGGGACCTAGGCAGACACTTGCCCTCCTCCTCCTCCTCCTCCTTCTCCTCCTCCTCCTCCTCCTCTTCCTCTTCCTCCTTCTCTTCTTCCTCCCTCTTCCTCTTCCTCCCTCTTCCTCCTCCTCTTCTTCTTCCCTCTTCCTCCTCCTCCTCCCTCTTCCTCCTCCTCCCTCCTCTTCCTCCTCCTCCTTCCTCCTTCTTCCCCTCCTCCTCCTCCATCCCGGGAAACAGCCACTTTCATTGGACTTTGACTGGGCCCATGCGCCCTGCACACCAACCTGGCAGAGCCTGGGCCAGCCTGGGCCCCACTGGCAGTCTCAGAAAACAAGGGTTACCCCCTACAAAAGTCAGGGGGCACCTAAAGGGGGAGATCCTGGTACATAAGATCACACATGGGGGCGGGGGGCAGTCACACGGACTGAGAGATGACCAATGGACACACCGGCTGCTCAATAGGTAGCGTCCCATCCTCCTCACGGGGCGAGGGGGGGGTAGTCCCCCCCCAGTACGTTGCCTTTATCTCTGTCCCCAGCCCTCCTAAGTGCCTGGAGTACAGTAGGTATTTAATAAACGCTTACGATATATTTACGTGAGGGGGGGACGGCCAATGGGCGAGTTTAAATGCTGATGAGCAATCCGTGGGAGTTACTCAGATCCAGCCCCCCCCTTCTCCCTTAGCCCATGCTGGAGGGGCCCTTCATTTGGAGAGAAGCACTGTGGGGGAGGGGAGTGCGGCCCCTGCTGCGGAATCTGGGGCCCGGGGCGCTCTCTGTCATGCTATGGGACTGGTATTTCTGGTCAGCCACAGCTGGGGGGCTTTGGGGGAGACTCACGGAGGCCGCCTCATCTTCTACGGGAAGAAAGAAATTCACCTGGTGGGAGGGGGGAGAGGGAGAGATGGAGGGAGGGAAGGAGAAATGGAGGAAGAGATGGAAGGAGAGAAGGAGGGAGAGATGGAGGGATGGAGGGAGAGATGGAGGGATGGAGGGAGAGAGGGAGAGAGGGGAAGGAGGGAGAGATGGAGAGATGGAGGGAGGAATGGAGGGGTGCATCAGAGTGGCCCCCCAGTACCCCCCAACAGGGCCCCGGGGCTCCCCTGGAGCCACGGCCATGACTGCTCAGAGTTGCGTCCCCGGGCAGGCTGCTCCCAGGGCCTCCTCCGGGCGTCAGGGCACTCCCGGGATAAAAGCAGGCGCAGGTTCCCGCGTGGGGCCGGCAGAGACGCGGGAGCGGCTGGCCCTGTGACCCAGGTCCCCGAAGGTGCAGCTGGCGCAAAAGCAGCTAAAACCGGGGGAGCGCGAGGCGAGCGGGCCGGGGCGTCCCCAGAGCAGGGCCCTGGGTTCCGCCAGAGCCTGGAAAGGCAGGAGCGGGAGCTGACCTCGGACGGGACAGAGAGGAACCGCTGGGGCCGCACGCGACGCTCCCCGGCCGTGGGACCCGTCGCGTAACCCCAGCGGCCCCAGCAAAAACGAGAGGAATTCCCGGAAGAGATTTGATTATATAAAGAGGAAGATTCTCTTTAGCAGAAAGAATATTTACTCCAGACAAGGGGAAACAGCCCGAACCTAGAACATTCACTGCTCACGATCACAGAGGCACCAGTAACCCCCCCCCCCCATTCACAAGGAACACAGCCTGGAACAAGCCCCGCGGGACTCTGGCCGGAAGGGACCTCGGCTGCCAGGGGAGCCAGGAAAAGGTCTCCCCGAGGAGGGGCCGCCCTCAGAAAGCAGCTGGGGCAAGCGGGCGGCCCGGGGGCAGACGGTCTCTCTCTGCGGGGGGCGGGGGTCTCTTCTACAAACCCCCCTGCCCCTGACACGAGCATCCCTGGGGCAGGAGCGACTCCTACAGAAAAGGCGATGAAGACCTGGGGGGCCATGGAAGAAACGGGGGCACGCGCACAGACCCACGGAAGCCTTGGACAGTGGCCACGCCCGGCCCGGGGGCTGAGAGGGCAGAGCTGACCCTCAAAAACCTGTGGAAACACAAGAACATTCCCGTGGGAGAGCCAGGGAGCGGGGAGAAGCTGCTGGAGAACAAGTTCCAAGCCCGAGTTCTGGGGCCCAGAGCTCGCAGCTTTAAAGAAGGGCTGCCCAGTTGTGCTGAGGCTTAAATTTCCATTCGCAAACTGTCAGGTTTTAAATGCGTTTTTCCAGTGGCCTCAGGGACCTAGGCAGACACTTGCCCTCCTTCTCCTCCTCCTCCTTCTCCTCTTCCTTCTCCTCCTCCTCCTCCTCCTCCTCCTCTTCCTCCTCCTCCTCTTCCTCCTCTTCCTCCTCCTCTCCTCCTCCTCTTCTTCTTCCCTCTTCCTCCTCCTCCTCCTCTTCCTCCTCCTCCTCCTCTTCCTCCTCCTCCTTCCTCCTTCTTCCCCTCCTCCTCCTCCATCCCGGGAAACAGCCACTTTCATTGGACTTTGACTGGGCCCATGCGCCCTGCACACCAACCTGGCAGAGCCTGGGCCAGCCTGGGCCCCACTGGCAGTCTCAGAAAACAAGGGTTACCCCCTACAAAAGTCAGGGGGCACCTAAAGGGGGAGATCCTGGTACATAAGATCACACATGGGGGCGGGGGCAGTCACACGGACTGAGAGATGACCAATGGACACACTGGCTGCTCAATAGGTAGCGTCCCATCCTCCTCATGGGGCGAGGGGGGGGTAGTCCCCCCCCAGTACGTTGCCTTTATCTCTGTCCCCAGACCTCCTAAGTGCCTGGAGTACAGTAGGTATTTAATAAACGCTTACGATATATTTACGTGAGGGGGGGACGGCCAATGGGCGAGTTTAAATGCTGATGAGCAATCCGTGGGAGTTACTCAGATCCAGCCCCCCCCTTCTCCCTTAGCCCATGCTGGAGGGGCCCTTCATTTGGAGAGAAGCACTGTGGGGGAGGGGAGTGCGGCCCCTGCTGCGGAATCTGGGGCCCGGGGCGCTCTCTGTCATGCTATGGGACTGGTATTTCTGGTCAGCCACAGCTGGGGGGCTTTGGGGGAGACTCACGGAGGCCGCCTCATCTTCTACGGGAAGAAAGAAATTCACCTGGTGGGAGGGGGGAGAGGGAGAGATGGAGGGAGGGAAGGAGAAATGGAGGAAGAGATGGAAGGAGAGAAGGAGGGAGAGATGGAGGGATGGAGGGAGAGATGGAGGGATGGAGGGAGAGAGGGAGAGAGGGAAGGAGGGAGAGATGGAGAGATGGAGGGAGGAATGGAGGGGTGCATCAGAGGGGCCTCCCCAGAGGCGTCTGGCCCTCGGTGCAGGGCTCATCCTGCTCCTCCCCCACGTGGGCCCACATGGGAATGCGCTTGCTTGGTTTGGGCCATTCCAAGGGTTTGTTCACTCTACTCTGAGTGGCGGGGATGGTGAGGAGGAGAAAACGAATGCTTATAAATCCAAAGAAAGAAAAGAAAAACTTGCCTCCAAAGGCAAGACAAAGTGGGGACAGAAAGGAGTCCTTGGTGGTGAGAGGAGGCAGGAAGGCCGAGGAGGAGGAGAGGAAGGAAGGGCCAACCAGGCCCAAGCTGGAGGGAGGCTTTTGCTCGGGCTGTTGGGCGCAGCACCGGGCCAGCCCTCGGCAAGGTTGAGGCTGGACTGAGTCTGATTCAGTCGGGATCGGTGGTTTTGTCGGGGAATTCCCCCTCCTTCCGCTCTCCACCTCCCTCCCTGGGGCCTCCTCTTGCCCGTCCTCCCGCTCCCCCTCGCCTTTCTGTGACCGCCACTCACCTCATGTCCCTGATCGGGGGTGTGGAGAGGCAGAGGCTGAGCCTGAACCAGGAAGGTACAAGCCCTGTCCGGGGCCCTCCCCAGGCTCTCATCTGCCCTCTCAAGGCCCCAGGTGGCCCTGAGAAGGCTTGGGCGGAGGGGACCCCAGGCCCGGCAGACTGAAGAGCGGCCCCGCTGCCAGCCATGGTGGGGGAGGCTCGGGCGGAGGGGACCCCAGGCCCGGCAGACTGAAGAGCGGCCCCGCTGCCTTGCACAGCCCCACACAGCCCCCACAGAAGCGCCTCACTGTCCTGCCAGGAGCCCCCGCCCCAGTCCTGCTCCCTGGGGCCCCCCCTCACCCCAAGCTCCTTCTCCTCCTCCAAGGCCCCCAGTCTCCCCTCCCCTCCTTCCTCCAGCGGGTCACGGACAGCTCAGTTCCCGGGTTAACTTAGGAAGGGAAGACAGCCCTCGGACCTGGGAGTTTGCTTCTTTCTGGCCAGGGGAGCTGACCCTAACCGCTGGGCCACTTGCTGGCCTAGGTAGCAGCAGAGGCGGGGCCGGCTCTCCCTGGGAAGGCTCACTGACCACCCACAGCGGGCGTTGCCTGGACCAGAAGCGGGAGGCGAGGGGGCGGCCACAGACCAGTGCCGCCTCCGTAGCCCCTCGGGGGGTCTGTCCCTGACAGAATGGGGGGCCCTTTCAGACCCAGGAGCTGACTTTGAGGAACTTCCAGGAAAACTGTTGAAAGAAAAGGCAGAAGGGCAGGGATTTATGTGGAAGGGCGCCTGCTGCTGCTGGAATTAAAGGCCGCCTGCTTCACTCATCACTTAAGTGATCGGGCAAACGTTGCTCACTCTCGTCCTCAGTTTCTCCAGCTGTAAAATGGAGAGAATGATCCCTGTCTGCCTCCCTGAGCTTTGCTGGAAAGATCACAATAATGGTCCTTATTAATAATAACTCCATTGATGGAAACCCAAGAGTCTTGGGAAAGTAAAAGCAGAGAGCGCTGCAGGCCAGCCGGGGGGAGCTGGGACAGCTCCGGGCGGCACTCCGGGATACTTGTCAAAAGGAAGGAAAGACCCCTCCTCCCCTGAGCCCTCACAGATCTCTCTCCTCCTCCCCCCTTCCCTATGGAAAGCCATCCTCATTATCTCTGTCTGGCCTCTGGAGGCTGCCCTCCCCCGTCCCCTCTCCCCCACTCAGGCTGGGGTACCAGCTTTAGAAAAAGGGGAGGCCCTCCCAGAAGCTCCAGAGACTCTGAATTTGGCCTCCAGGACCCCCAGCCCTCAGGCCCCATGGAACCAGAGAAGGGAGAGGCAAGGAGGTCCGAGGCCCGGAGGGCATCTAAAATTCACATAACTATTTCTTTCAAAAGCCAGGGCAGACTTTTCTCCTTAAGTCTTGCAACAGCCTTCCCCTTCAGGGCAGGAGAAGCCCTTTGTCATGTCCCTGCACACCGAGTGGGTCGGTCAGTGTGGTTGGCAATGAGGCCCTGAGTGCCCGGGCGGTCCTTGGACACGCACAGAAGCCGAGGCTGCCCTGAGTGGGGGACTCAGCCATCTTTATCCTTTTGGGGTTACAGAAAACCAGAGACCGAATGGCTTTCAAGAGACCCACTACCTTGGAGAGCTGGACCATCCCGAGAGACTCCCTCCTAGGGAGGACAGGTCCTGCTGGAAAGCAGGGCAAGGGAGGGAGTCGGAGTAAGGAAGGGATGGGGAGAAGGAAGGGAGTGGGGGGGAAGGAAGGGAGTGGGGGGGAAGGAGGGGATGGGATAAGGAAGGGAGTGGGGGGAAGGAAGGGATGGGGGAAGGAAGGTATGGGGGCAAGGACCCAGGGAGTGGGGGGTAAGGAAGGGATGGGGGAAGGGAGTACGGGTAAGGAAGGGAGTGGGGGGAAGGAGGGGATGGGATAAGGAAGGGAGTGGGGGGAAGGAAGGGATGGGGGAAGGAAGGGATGGAGGAAGGAAGGGATGGGGGCAAGGACCCAGGGAGTGGGGGGTAAGGAAGGGATGGGGGAAGGGAGTGGGGGTAAGGAAGGGAGTGGGGGGTAAGGAAGGGAGTGGGGGGAAGGAATTAGAGGTAAGGAAGGGAGTGGGGGGTAAGGAAGGGATGGGGGAAGGAATTAGAGGTAAGGAAGGGAGTAGGGAGAAGGAAGGGATGGGGGAAGGACCCAGGGAGTGGGGGGTAAGGAAGGGATGGGGGAAGGGAGTGGGGGGAAGGAAGGGAGTGGGGGGTAAGGAAGGGATGAGGGGAAGGAATTAGAGGTAAGGAAGGGAGTGGGGGGAAGGAAGGGATGGGGGAAGAACCCAGGGAGTGGGGGGTAAGGAAGGGATGGGGGAAGGAATTAGAGGTAAGGAAGGGAGTGGGGGGAAGGAAGGGAGTGGGGACTCCCCTGAGCCCATTACTGGGGAACAGTAGAACAAGTGCCGGCAGATGCATGTGATGGAACAGACTGCGAGTGGTGACCAAGAGGACAGCTCCAGAGGGAGTCGGGGAGACCCGGTGGGCTGATCCAGAGTGAGGGGCTGATACATCACCGAGACAAAGAGAACTCCATGGATGACCAGCCCGATTCCAGAGGCACAAAGCACTGACTCCCGAAGGGACGGACCAGCTTGGAGCACGGCCCACTAGATTTAGTCTGGTCTCCCAAAGGAAAACCAGTCTGTAAAGTGGCCCCCTTCCTGCCTCCTGCACAGAAGGCATCCCCCTCTGGCTGGCATTTGTTGGCATGAGAATTAGGGGGAAAAGACAGTGCTTCAAGGCCAGGGAGGCTGGAATAGCAGTACTGTCGGGTGCACAAACCACGGCTTCCCCCCCTCGGCGTCTTGGGTTTTTCAACCCCAAGTGTTCATTCCCCATTTCCCCAAAGCACACACACTCACACTCACACGTGCTTACACACACTCACACTCACACACATGCACACTCACACTCACACACTGGGGTGACCCTGTGTGCCCCCGGGCCTGGTAGTCTTCCCCTGGACACAGAAGACAATTAACGCCTCAGCATGGGCCCCCTCTCCTCGGGCTGAGGCTTTAAAGAACTTGATTTAAACCTCTCCCAAAGTGGCTCACTTTGTTATAAAAATAACGCGGCGGCGGCGGGGAAGGAGAGATAAGGCCGGGTCTGGCTTGCCTCACACAAAGGCCTCTGAGCTCCCCGGCATTCTGTGGGCCCAGAGGCCCCCGCTCTGTTCCCCTCTCGGCTAATGGGGCTCGCAGGTGGGCTCAGGTAACTGTTCTGGAGTCCAGCCCAGCCTCCGAGCCCATCCAGGGCCGGGGGAAGCCCCGCGGAGTCCCTCCCCCATCCCTGCCAGAGCAGCCAGCGCAGGGCCGGGCTTGGATGGACAGAAATGCCTGGCTTTTCTCAGGCCTCCCCTGGCCCTTTGCCAATCTCTTTCTGAAGTTCTAACAAAGCGGAGGAGCCGGCATTGGCGGGGGCCAAATGACCGGCAAGGCTAACCTCGTTTTACAAATGAGTAAACTGAGGCTCGGGAAAAGTGACTTGCCTGCAGTAAGTGACAGGTGGAATTTGACCTCAGGTTCTGACTTGAGAGCCAGGGCTCTCTCCAAGTGGAGTCGGACAATGGCGGGGGGCCTGGGGGAAGAGTCCCGTGGGCCACAAAGAATAAGCCCACGAGCCCCTGGGCCGGTTCTCCAGGGCCTGACCGTGTCAGAGCCTTTCTTTCAGGGAGCCCTCTCCCTCTGCTCTCAGCCCTCCTCCCAGCTTCCCCTCAGGGGCGCTTCCCTCACCCGCCTTTACTCTGCACGGGGCCAGCCGCCCCAGGGAAGCAGAGTCTGCTCAGCCGGATTTGTGTTCAGGGAATGCTGGGGAATGTTCAGGGGGTGGGAGGTACCCCAGGGGCCCCACCATCTCCCCTCCTCCGGGGGCGTTCAACCCCATCCCCCGTCTCTTGCCGACTCCTTGGCTCCCACCTTCAGCACGGCAGCCTTGCCGACTTCTGGTGAGACGGACCCTGCCTGCCGGGGCTCAAGGAGCGCAGGAGAAGAATCCACACACGGGAGCAGCCTCGTGGGGCGGGGCTGAAAGGAAGGAGCCCCCCGCTGTCGCTGTGGGGAGTGAATGGGCAAAGTCTTTCTCAGGGTCCATTGGTGGGTCGCTGCGAGAAAGACAAGGGATTGACGGGGGAGCGGGGAGCAGGCCCATTGTGGAGTGGGCCTAGGGCGGGAGAGGGGCAGGGGAACTGAAGTCAAGGAAAAGGAGGAGAAAGGAGGAGAAAGGACCTCAAGAGTGAGCCTCGAGAGGCTGGGAAGAGAATGATGGTCAATAACGGAGACAGACGGAACAGGAGGAGAAGCAGGTCAAGGACGGTGCGCGTTCTGAGGAGTGAGGAGTGAGCCTGATGCTTGGCACATGGGGCCTGTGGAGGCCGAGATCGTGCAGTTTCCAGGTTCCCCCCCACTAACCCTCTCCACTGACATGCAAGAAGTCCCATCGCCAGCCCTCCCTCTTCCTTCACACTGGAGGAGGGCCCGGCCTGGGCTTCTGTTCTATCTGGAGCACCCAGAAGATGCTCCCTCCTTACCGCTCACCTCCGGGGGTCTGGATCTTCCCACGGGGCCCCCCACCCCCACACAGTCACACAGCCCTCCTGCAGTTACAAGTACTAACTTCCTAGGGTAGGGGGGATGCCCCCCAAAGGTCCCCTGACGGTACGGCTGCTTCTACATCTTCCATCCCACGGCCTTCAGAGAGACTAAACAGTCGGCAGGCGTGGACTAAAGACGTACTCTTCAAAAAAGGAAAGATTGAATCTGAATCCCCGAGCGGATGCTGAGGGATGTGAACGGGGCCAGGAGAACCCGAGCCGGCTCCAGCACGATTGCATGACCGTCGGCTGGGACGGACGGGGCTCTTCTCGGCACGGCGCGAGCCGGTTCCATGACCGCGACGGAGGATCCGCGACGGAGGATCCGCGTCCAGAGCGCCACAGAGACCGAGCGTGGATCAAAGCGGAGGAGCTGCGCCTTGTTTGCCTTTGCTTTCTCACCAGCCCTTGTCCCTTCTGATCCGACTTTCCTTGCACGGCATGACAGATATGGAGACGTGTTAAAAGACTCCACATATTTAATCTCCATCAGATTGCGGGAAAGGCAAGGGAGGGAGGGGGAAAGCCTTGTGGAATACGAAGTCTCACCAAAAGGAATGCTGGGAACTGTCTTTATGTGTATTTAGAAAAATAAAATACTATTGAGGATTCTTTTTTGCTTCCCTCACTCCCCAGGGCAAAACTAACAACTACAGTGGGCAGAGCTTCCAGACTTCACCCCGGGAGTGGCGGACTCGGGAGGGGAAGGAGACACTTAAACACTCTCTAGCTACTCCCCAGGTGGAGGAGAGAGCGGGAAGGGCAGTGCCGGGAGGCCCCTCCACACCAGGGTGGACCCTGGCCCTGGCTGCCTCCGGCCCTACCCCCGCCACCTCTAGTCCCAGAGGACGGCCCGGCTCTGTTCCTTCCCAAGCCCACTCACGTGCTCCAAGAAGCAGACAAGGTCCCACCCTCGTTCACCCGGCTCTCCCTCCCGGGCAAGGCCTTTACTCTGCACGGGGCCAGCCGCCCCAGGGAGGCAGAGTCTGCTCAGCCGGATTTGTGTTCAGGGAATACTGGGGAATGTTCAGGGGGTGGGAGGTACCCCAGGGGATGTACAATTATAGTAGGAGGTAAGACACGGACCCCATCCGGAGCTCCACCCTGACTGACAGGCCGGCTGCTTCTGATCCCCTCCTGGCACCCCCCCTCTCCCCGCTGAGCTAGCCTGGTCGGGGAGCACGGTAAGAGTCAGTCCAAAGCAGCCCTCCCGCTCTTCCAATTGCCGCCCCTCCTCCCCTGTCTGAGCTCTTGCTCTTCCAATGCTGTGGTGCCCAGGATGGTGTGAAACCTGCAAGCCCCCCCCCATGGCCCCCCTGAGAATTCAGGCAACACCGACACCTCTGGGCCACAGAGAGCAAGCTCTGAAGAAGGCAGTGACTTCGCCAAGCCCTCTCCTCAAGGACTCCCCAGTTCCTGCTCCTCTCACATTTTTACTATGGGGGAGGATAAGAAGGTGCCCGACAAGAGGGGGAGGGGAGAGAAAGGGGGCAGAGAGAGGGAGACAGGTCAGGCTGCCGGGGAGCGGGAGCAAAGTCAGAGTTTGAGGGAGAACAAGAGGCGAGAAGCCGGCGGTATCAGAGAAGCAGACATAGCCGTGGCTTCGGGCCAAGCTGCTCCTGGGAGAGGGGGCGGCTCTGAAGCTTCCACAGCCTTGCGGAGGAGGAGGAAGGAGACTGAGAAAACCTACCTCGGTCCCAGTTCTGTTTTCTCCCCAGGACCCCCAAGTGGACAGCCCCCCAGCTCCCAAAGGACTTGGGCTTCCTGGGGCCTGAGCTCCCCCGGGCGGGCAGAACCCCCAGCTCCCAAAGGACTTGGGCTCCCCGGGTCTGAGCTCCCCCGGGCGGGCAGCCCCCTGGCTCCCAAAGGAATTGGGCTCCCTGGGGCCTGAGTTCCCCTTCCCCCATCCCTACAGACGGCCCAAGGTTGGCATTTCCCTTTGGCTACTGAGCCACCCAGAGAGTCGGAGACTGGGCTGGCCGCTTTCTCGGGTCCTAATCACTCCTGGACCCGGCTCCGGCACGCGTGTCCCTCCCCGGGCTCTGCCTCCAACTTCAGGGTCTCTGGGTTAATCAGGGAGGGCTGGCCCCTTCTCCCCTCAAGCCTCAAGGAGTGAGCACTCTTTAAACAGAGCTGTGGACCTTCTCCAAGCCCACCCCCTCCAAGCGGGGGCCACTGACACTACCATGGGCAAGTTCCCAAAGGCCCTTTCCCCTCCCCCTCAAAATGAGGAGGCTGGGGAGGAGCCTCCCCAACACATTCAATCCCTTGAAGCTGAGAGACAGGTGGACCCAGAGCTAGCCAGACCTGAACTGGCCTGTCCCCAAAGCCCTCACCCCCTGTTCTCAGCCCTCCTCATACTCTCCGTCCCCCAAACCTTCTCCCCCACAGCTCTGATGACACACACCCACTTCTCCAAGTCCCCAAGTCTCTGACCCCCGCAAACATCCCTCCTCCAGGTCCCTTCCCCAACTGCTCTGATCACCCCACCCCTCACCTCCAAGCCCCCTCCCCCACTGCTCTGATCCCCTCCCCCTACATCCACACCTCTTCTGAGTGTCCTCCCCTGCTGCTGGGCTCACCCCCACAGCCACACTCACAGGCCCAGCCCTCCTGGGCCGGCCAGGCTCACTTTTGCACAGCTGCCGGGGCAGTTCCTAAGTACCTTTCTCACGTTCTCAAGCCCAGGGGTCAGTCCCCAGGCACGTGTGGCAGAAGCCTCCAACAGCTGTCCCTGCCTTTGTCATTTAACCCTCAGCAAGCAAGTAGCTAGGCCGTAGGATGCCGGGGAAGCCCGGGACCCAGACTGGGGAAACTGAGGCAGGACAGACTGGGAAAAGCAGCCTCTGCTCCCAGAAGGCGGAAGCAGGAACAACAGGTGGAGGTTATAGAAGGATAAGTTGAGGCTGGAAGTCAGAAAGAAGCTCTCAAACTAATCCTTTCGAGCAGGCCCCAAAGGAGGGGGGATTCGACCTTGAAGGACCGGAACGGTTCCGGCCGGCTGCATCCCGCTGGGCCCGAGCCCTCTTCAGTTCTGTCCCCGCCCTCCCCGACCCGGCCGGTCCGGTACAGGAGGCGCTCACTCACCTGGCCACGGCCTGACAGCGAGAACACCGCGTGGCTGGCGAAGCGCGGGGGCCCCCGGGCCCCGGGGGACGCCGGTCCGGCCCCGGATTCGGGTCCGCAGTCCAGGGGCAAGCCGGTGGCGTGCGCCAGCGCCTCCACGTGGCGCGTCAGCTGCCCCAGGTGGGCCCGCAAGCGCTCGTGCTCGCTCTGCAGCTCGGCCACAGTGCGTGCCAGGGGCCCCGCCAGCCCCAGCGCCTCGGCCACTCTGCGCTCCACGCCACGCTGGAAGCGGGCCACGTCCGCGCGCAGGGCGCGCACCTCCTCGCGGAGACCAGCCGGCGCCCCCTCGCACTCGAACCCGAGCTCGGCCTCGGCGGCTCTCGCCCCAGCTTTCTCTCCGGATGCGCTCTCCATGGCCTGGCCGCTCCGCGCTGGGCGTCACGTAAGGCGCTGTCTGGCGCCCCGGCTGAGCTGCCTTAATTTCTGGAGGGGGCCGCGAAGGGAGGGGGGCGGAGGAGGGGAGGAGCCTCCCGGGGGGGAAGAGGGAGGGTGAGAAACGAGGGGGAGGGGGGAGCTGACCGGGCCAGGGGGTGGGGACCAGACCAGCCTGGGGCGGGCGCTGGGAAACTCGCCGGGGGGCCCCCTCGGGTTGAGCAGGAAAGCGGGGAGAAGAGAGCAGGTTACGGAGAGCCAGTGGGCTCTCTTACCCAACCCACTGGGGCCGGCGCAGCCAAAGTCAACAGACCTTATCGCTCCCCACAAGGGAAGGAGGGAGGGAGGGAGGGAGGGAGGGAGACAGCGGGCCGGCTAGGGGAGGGACTGGAGAAGAGGGGGAAGGGTCTCTCCCGGTCCCGGTCGGCTAGCCCACCCCCACCCGCTGCGGGAGGGAGGAGGGGGGGTTAAAACATAATTCCTCTCCTTAGAGCGATCTACTGGGAAGGAAGTGAGGGAAAGGTCCAGATCCCCCTTTCCATTCCAGCTCAGGTCCCCCAGTTCAGGCACCCCCACCCCCACCCAGGCCACCGAGGCGGGCAGGTGCAGAGGGCGGGGCGGGGAGGAGGGCCTGAGAACCGTGGTGGGCGGGGCCTGGAATCTGATCCCCCTCAGAAGCAGCTCCGAGCGCCCGGCTCCCCGTCACCCAACTTTGCCCTGACTTTGTACCTCGGAGACATTTTATGCGCAAAATGTACACACTCGTACACACAGACCTGCACACGCAAGTGCACATCATGCACTGCAGACCCTCATCTTACAAGCACACGCACATTCACTCTTGGAGTGCCCCTGGAAATGCAAGTCCGCAGGATTTGGGAAGTAGCATCTCCGGATCTCAGAACCGTCCTTTGCCCCTTCTTTCCACGGGGGACCGAGCCTGGACCTGGAAGGCATGGGGGGGGGAGGGGGGCAAACTTGTGGACATTGAGAAGATCACCAAATGAGAATAGGGAGAGGAGGACCAGACAGAGAGCCTCGGGGGCTCAGACACCCAGAGTTAGGGGATGAAGCCCAGGAGGATGAAGACCGATGGAGAGACCTGAGCCAGGAGAGACCAGGGTTCTGAAAAGCTCGGGATGAGAGCGTGCTCCGAGGAGGGCTTGTCAGCACTGTCAGTGACATGGAGGGAACAAGAAGGGATAAAGATTGAGAAAATGTGGGGGCGTTTGGCAATTCGGAGATCACTGGCAACCCCAGAGACAGAGGAGGGTTCGACTGAATCAGAAGCGATGCGGAAGAGTTCAGTGAATGAGAGAAAACAGAAAGTAGAGGCCAAAAAAAGACCCATTATCAAGAAAGGGGGGAAGAGAAATCTGAGAGAGGCTTGGAGGGAAAGTGGGATCTGGTGAGGGCTCCTAGAGCTGCTCCCATGCTGCTAGGAGAGGGAAGGAGCTGGTGCAGAAGGGAAGGGCGCAAAGGCTGCCAGAGCCAGCCAACATTTCCTAAGGGCTCCCTGGCCCAGGCTCCTGGTTGCATTACTCTGTATCACCTTGTATTCCGCTGTCCCCCGATTTTCCTCCGTGTTAATAATAGCTTTTATACAGCCACCTGCAAATAAGATCTTGTTAGAGCCTCACACAACCTTGGGAGGGAGTACTGTCATTATCATCACGTTGCAGTTGTAAAAACTGCAGCAAATTGAGACTGTCATTTCCCAGAGTCATACAGCCAGCCAGTGTCAGAGGCTGGATTTGAGATCAAATCTGTCCTTTCTGGAGGCCGGGTGCTCCGGCCACCCCAGCTCTTGACCTTGTTACACTGTGTCTCCCAGCCTTGGCCCACTCCTAGATGATATCTTCTCAGCTGGCTCCCAGGCTACACCAGGCCACCCAGCTCTGTTAGGTTGTATGACTGGGATCCTATTGGGTTACACTGTTTCACTTGTCTCTGCTCCCCAGCCTCTTTCTTCTTGTTCTAGGTTATATTGTATCACCTAGCACCTTCCCCCCTCCCCCACACTGCATAGCCCAGTTACATTGTGTCACCCGGTGCCTTTTTCTCCCTCCCCTGGGTTACACTATAACATCTATTTCTGCTACATTGTATCACCAGCTCCTTTCCCCTCAGTAAGGTACCACATTACCCTGGCTTTTCTCCTTTCGTCTCCTCTTCTGTTACTGTTATACTGTGATTTTGTACTCGGAGACATTTTATGTGCAAAATGTACACACTCTTAGCTGGGGGCTGGGCTGCCCAGCAATTTGCCAGAAGCTGATGATATCTCCACACTTCTCCCCAGCCTCTTAGGAAATGCAAACAATCGGAAATGTAAAGTCCGGTCCTGTGGTTCAATGAATAAAGACTGGGAGTATAGGACAGAGTTGCTGTAGCACACATTCTAAAGGGGAAACAAAGGCTCAGAGGTGCGGGGCTCAATGTGAGGCTCAGTCCCGGTCACTGCCAGTCAGAGGCAGCCGCTGCCTTGGAGGACAAGGCTGAATTTATTCTGAGGAGACTAGCAGGGAAGGAACTCAACTTCCAAGGCAGCTGAGGTTTCTGAACAGCTCTTGACGGATGGAAAGTTTGTCCTGAGGTGCAACTGGAATCTACTTCCCTCCAGCTTTGTTCCATTGCTGCCAGTTCTGCCTTCCAAGGCCAAGCGGAGCAAGGCTCCTTATGTCTCTCACTTCTTCCACATGACAGCCTGGGGGCCACCCGAAGCTCCGGATCGCCCTCCCTACTGCCCCCTCCTGTTTTCTCTGGCCTCCGAACATTCCCTCTAAGGGGGCTTCAGGCTTTCCGGTTGAGCACCCCTTTTTTGTCTGGGACGTGCCCTCCTTTTCAGGATCCCTTCCAAAATGTAGCACTCAGATAAGGCCCGCCCAGGGCCGATTGGACAGCTGTCTCTCCTCCTGGATCACGTATTTCAGTTAAGAAAACCCAGGTCCAATTAGATTTGGGGGAGGCCACATCCTCCTACGCCCTCCTGGACATCTTCCCTGTTGAGCCTGTGACTGGGGGGGTTTCATAGCGCTAGTGGAAACCGGCCCGGTTTAGGGACCCAGGACCCCGGGGGAGCTCCTGCCCAAACAATGGATAGAATCCTCTGGCCATGTAGCAAGCAGATGAGTAAAGCAGAGCAGGAAAGTAGGTCCTGGAACAGAAGCAAAAGCCAGACTAAAACCAGGAGTGGACAGAGACCTGGCAGGGATCCGGGAGGCTTGCTCAAGAAGTTTGGGGACATATTCTAGGCAGGGGGCTCCTGCCCGGGTCTGAGATTGGATCCAGGTCCCTCCAGCGCCCCTAGCCCGTACTTAATTGTGCCGCCCCTGAAGGGAGAATGGCTCTGACATTGGACTCGTGGGAGGTAGAGACCTGTAGCATTCAGAGGGGCCTCCCAGCTCTGCTGTCCCAGAGGCCTTAAAGGGAGGTAGTAAGTGGCAAAGCCAGGAATAAAATCCTCCTGACTCTTCTGACCAGCTGGTGCTCCTCCACGCTTGCCAGCTATTTATTGACTCTCTGAATGTTCCTGGGGGTTGGGCTGCCCAGCAATTTGACAGAAGCTGATGATATCCCTGCTGGGGAGCAAGGACAAACTGAGGAAGCAGAGTGGCCTAGTAGTCACCACTATCCCCACCACTGTGCCCCACAGGGCAAAGGGGGGCAGTCAGCCAATCAGCATTAAGTGCCTTCTGTGTGCCAGGAACTGTCTAAGGCCTGGGGACACTAAGAAAGGTAAAACAGGTCTCGCTCTCAGACCGACCAGGGGGACAGCATGGCAGCATAATAAGCGCTATTGGAAGTAAATTGGATGCAATCAGCAGAGGGACACCCATTAAGGGAGATTGGGAACGGCTTTCTGCAGAAGGCAGGGGCTTATTTTGTTGAAGGAAGTGGGGAGCGGGTGGAGGCAAGGAGAGACAACATGCCAGGGGACAGCTGGCAGAAATTGCCAAAGAGGGATATGGAACTGCCAGGAGACCAGTCCCTGAATCGGAGGCCAGTCCCTGAATCAGAGGCCAGTCCCTGAATCGGAGGGCAGTCCCTGAATTGGAGGCCAGTCCCTGAATCAGATTATGTGAAAGAAAGCAAGTTACACAATGATGGGGGTGCTGGGCAGCGGCTGAGACATGAAAAGCCCTGGAAGTGAGCCAGAGCCATTTCGACTTGATGCTGAGAGGGGGGGCAGTCTCCAGAGTTTACTGAGTGGGGAAGGGGTGACGATGTCAACCCCAATCTTGACAGCTTGCAGAAAGTGAGCCGCCCAGGCGAGGGAAGGACCATGGCCTGTGGAAAGCTCCCACTTCCCTCTGGTAGGCCTCATGTGAGGAGATGAGGGCCCACACCAAAACTACGGCAGTGTCGGAGGAGAGAAGGAGTGTCTCAGAAGGAGGAGAGAAGGGGAGTTCCAGAGGGGGGAGAGAAGGGGCATCCTGGAGTGGGGAGAGAAGAGGCATCCCAGAGGGGGGAGAGAAGGGGCGTCCCAGAGTGGGGAGAGAAGGGGTGTCCTGGAAGGGGGAGAGAAGAGGCATCCCAGAGGGGGTAGAGAAAGGGCGTCCCAGAAGGGGAAGAGAAGGGGCGTCCCAGAGCGGGGAGAGAAGGGGCATTCCAGAGGGGGGAGAGAAGGGGCATCCTGGAGGGGGAGAGAAGGGGCGTCCCAGAGTGGGGAGAGAAGGGGCGTCCCATAGCGGGGAGAGAAGGGGTGTCCTGGAAGGGGGAGAGAAGAGGCATCCCAGAGTGGGGAGGGGCATCCCTTTATAGAGGGAGAAGCAGCAGGGCTTGGCCCAAGTGGATTTGGCGGGTGAGAGTGCGGGAGGAGTCAAGGAGGACTCCCGGGCTGTGGGTCTGGCCCTGGGAGGACACGGAACAGTCACAGAAGTGGTAGGAGACATGAAGGCTCAGCAGGGAAATAAGGAGCAGCTACTTCCTACTGACAGTGGGTAGGGAGATGGGGGACTGGAGAGCAGGAGGGAGGCTGGAGCTGGAAAGGCCAGCTGAGTGTGAATCGGCTGCGTGGATAAAGAGAGCGAGTGAAACAGCAGGGAGAAGGAAGAGGCCCGGAACAGAATCTGAGCTGTCCGTCTGCCTTTAAAGGGCAGGCCCTGGAGAGAGCCCCAGCAAAGGGTAGTGGGCAGCAGTGGCCAGGCAGGAGAGCCACGAGAGCAGCTTCGAAAAGCCCCGAGGGTGGCACATCAAGGCAGCCAGGGGCACCTCGGTGCTCCAGCAGAGGCTGGGCTCAGGAAGGCTCCTCTTCGGAATTCAAATCTGGCCTCAGCCACCGCCCAGCTTTGGGACTCGGGGCACGCCACTTCACTCCGTTTGCCTCCGTTTCCTTATCCGTAAAATGAGCTGGAAAAGGAAGTGGCAAATACTCCAGCATCTTGTCCAAGAGAACCTCAAGTGAGGTCACAGAGAGACACAGAGACAGAGGGAGGGAGGGAAGGAGAGAGGGGAAGGGAGGAAGAGAAGGAGGGAAGGAGAGAGGGGAAGGGAGGGAGAGGAGGAGGGAGGGAGAGAGAGCAACAGACAGAGACACAGAGATAGAGGGAGAGAGAAAGAGGAGGGAGAAAGGGAGGGAGGAAGAGAGGGTAAGGGAGGGAGAGGAGGAAGGGAAAGAGGGAAGAGGGTGCTTTGGGGCACAGCACTGCCCGTCATTTTGTGCTGAATTCAGCATGTTCTCTCATCAGTCTCTCTTCTTGATTCCCTGAGAGGATTACGAGAGCCCCGTACCTTATCTCCACCAAGCAGAAGCTGGCCCAGGGCAGGGCACACAGACCCAGCGCGGAGACGTCCCACGGGAGGCAGTACCTGTGCCCTCCCTGCTTTGTGCCTCCCGGGCTTGGCTCCTGACTCGAGTCTCTCCCCCCCACCTTCCCGCTGTCACACCCTGCTTTGGGGGGCTTTACGCAGTACCTGACAGCTACCAGCGCTTGACAAATACTCATTGGCTTGGCTAGAATGGCCCAGTGGCTTGAGGGACCAAGGGATCCAGGGAAGTGACCGCAAAGGCCCTGGAACACATGCGTCGGGGGTGGGGGGGATGATGACATGGAAGTGATTCTATGTGCTCTTTAATACCCACCATGACTTCTTTCCCAGAAGTCTTTTCAGGTTAAGCCCAAGCAGAGCCCCAGCCTAGAGGAGCCTGCCCCTGGCAAGCCCTGCCTCCCTCCATCAGCCCTACCCCCCTACTGCTCCACAGGCAGGAATAAAGGACCCTGAAATTTGGAGGTTCAGGGCTTTAGTTCTCTCCAAAGGTTCTACCCAACTTGTGGGACTATCACAGGGCCGCTCCCGGCCCGGAACCGGGGAGAGCCGGCGCCGGCATTGACTTGGAAGCTCTCCTCCACCTGGACTCTCGTCCCTCCGGAAAATCTCTAGGTTCCGCTGGTGTTCACAAAGCAGCCGCTGCAAATCAAGCAAAGCCGGTTAATTAAATGAGTAACATCACAGCAAAATGGCGAAAGCTCACCAGGAGCGAGCACCGCGGTCGGACAGGCAGCAGCTGCGGGGCCGGGCAGCCCGGGCCTTGCCCACCACCTTCCCTCAGACCCTGCAGCCAGCAGCCCCGATCCCCAGCCGCAGGCCTTGCCTCCAGATTAGCCTCCACAGCAACACCCTGGAGGGGCCCGGCCTGCAGCCCCCGTGTCCTCAGCAGCCCCAGATACCGAGGTCCCCGAAGACCTTGACTTTGTCCAGTGGATCACCGGGTCTGGGTTCCTTCACGGTTCTCCGGAGAAGATGCGTTCCCGTCTGCCCCGTAGAGAACCAGAGGAGGCCGGGCCGTTCCAGCTGCTGCCCCTAGCCCAGGGACTCTTGGAGGCCAGGGCCTGCCCTGCTTTTCTCCTCATACATCCTGCATATAGCAGGGAGCTCGGCATACAGCAAGTGCTTAATCAGTGCTGTTTTCACTCCTCAGCCATGATCTGTGGCCCAAGCAAACCAGGTGAGCTTCTCCCCACCCCTAGGATGGAAGGGTGGGAGTCGAAGCCCTCCCCATCTGCAGAGACCATTTCTTCTCCAGGGGTTTCCCCTCTTCCAGGTCCTTGCCACTCTCCGACCCTGGGTCATGTTCTCAAGTCGGTCTGCCTGGCCCCCACCCGCTGGAGAGCACGCGCAGAAAGCATTTCCGGCAGGCTCCGGCCCTTTCCTCTGAGGATGGAAATCCTCGGGGGCCATTTCTTTGCACAAATGCCCTCAATTCCTCCAGGCCAGCTCCGCTAACCCGGCAGCCTGGGCTGGAGTCTCTCCATTCACTAGCAAAGAAGGAGGGATCAGGTTGTCTCAATTGTTATTTCTTAGGAAAGTAATGGAACAAGTGCAAGGGCACTGAAGTGTGCATGAGAGTTACACACTGGGAATATGTTTTTTAAGTGCATGTACATGTGAGTGTGTAAATCCAAGTGTTGGTATATGTATGTGTGTAAGAGTGTGTGTATGTATGTGTATGAGTGCATTGTGTGAGTGTGCATGTATGTGTGCATTGTGTGAGCGTGTGCATGTGTGTATGTGCATATATGTGTGAGTATGTGTATGTATGTGAGTACGTGTGAATGTGTGCATGCATGTGAGTGTGTGAGTGTAAGTATGTGTATGTGTGTGTATGTGTGAGTGTGTGTGTAAGTATGTGCATGTATATGCAAGTGTGTGTATGTGTGAGTGTGAGTGTGTGAGTATAAGTATGTGCATGTATGCGTGAGTGTGTGTATGTGTGAGTGTGAGTGTGTGTGCATGCATATGAGTGTGTGTGTGTGTGTGTGTGTGTGTGTGTGTGTGAGTGTGAGGTTGAGGGTCCGGGGAACCGCTCCAACACACGGGGCCAGATGGAGCTTCTGTGTGGGATCAGGCACTGGAGCCAGCAGGGGCAGCAGCCCCCCCACCCCCAGCCCCGGCTTGTTGCATTTGCCATCATGACCATGAAATCTCTGGCCCAGAGCTCAGCAGAGGATCTGGCCGCGGCCCAGAACCCCGGGCCCCTTTCCCCAGCCCTAATCCTATCAGGGAGGTCTCGCTCCATGTGGGTGTAACAGAGGGGAGGAGGGGAGAGGTGGGGCCTGGGGGGAAGCCAGCTGGCAGCCAGGGGTTCTCAGCCCCCGCCACCCCAGCCCGGGAGGGAGGGGGAGGCCCGGAGCGCCAGTGGCCAGGGCCAAGCAGCCTGGGTTCGGGCCAGCTCTGGGCGTGCTGCGGTTCAGATCCGCCCGCTTCCAGCTCGGTGGCTTTTGGGGGTGGGGGGCCGGACGTCTATTTCTGGGATGGGTGCCCTCCGGCTGGTGGGCACAACGCTCCCCCCGGGGGCGTGGGGCTTTGGGGGCTGAGGGGGCAGTGAGGAACTCTGACCTTAGCAGGCAGGGGATGTGCCCCCAGCCCCGCCCCGGCCCAGGGTGGTGGCTCGGCCATCAGAAAAGGAAGGAAGGTGGGCTTTGGGCTGGGGGCCGGGGCCTGGGCGCGAGTCACCAGCTGTCAGCTCCCTTACAGGCGTGGATGGAGCCCTGGCCGTGTGCCAGGTCCCCAGCTTCCTCCAGGAGCCACAAGAGCAAGGAGCGCTGTGGCCAGCGCAGCCAGGGGGCCTTCTCCCCTGGGGGGGCAGCTGCGGAGCGGCCCTCGGGGGGCATAGGCCTCCCGCATTCAGCCAGCCTCCCTTTCCGTGCCCTAAGACAGCTAAGGAGAGTGTGGGCCCAGGGGAGCCTCCGGGAAGCCTCTGCCTCTGTCCAAGTGGCCCCTTGGCATGTCACCGGCAGGGACTGCCCGCTGCCATGCCTTCCCGCTCTTACCGGGGCCAGGCCCCTCCTTCCCCACTTCCCCGATGGCACCTCGACCCCACTTTTCCACCCCGTTCCTCACGAATGTGGAGTAGCCCCCACTCCGTGCCCACATCCCCGGGGGCTTCTCCAGGGGCTCTTACTCCACAGCCCCGTGCCCAGCGTCGCGGGGAGAACACCGATGTTGCGCATGCCTGGAGAACTCTGGGGAGTCTGGGGAGCAGCAGGTGCACGCTCTGGGGGCTCCGTTCTTGCCTTTCCCTGGAGGCTGGGACCTTCCCAGCCTTCGCAGCGTTCTCAGCACAGTCCTTGCCACGGATTTGAGGGGCTGGTCCCCATTGGTGAGGAAGGAAACAGAGGATCCCTGACTGCGTGAGAGAGGGCTCGGAGACAAAGCCACAGGTTCCCCTAGCGGGAGCGTGTCAGCCCAAAGGAAGCTGGGAGAGCGGGGCTCAGGGTCCCGGACATGTGGGAGAGCGGGGCCCGGGGTCCCGGACGTGTGGGAGAGCGGGGCCCGGGGTATCAGACGTGTGGGAGAGTGGGGTCCTGGACATGTGGGAGAGCGGGGCCCAGGGTCCCGGACGTGTGAGAGAGCGGGGCCCGGGGTATCAGACGTGTGGGAGAGTGGGGTCCTGGACGTGTGGGAGAGCGGGGCCCAGGGTCCCGGACGTGTGGGAGAGCAGGGTCCCGGATGTGTGGGAGAGCGGGGCCCGGGGTCCCGGACGTGTGGGAGAGCAGGGTCCCGGATGTGTGGGAGAGCGGGGCCCGGGGTCCCGGACATGTGGGAGAGCAGGGTCCCGGACGTGTGGGAGAGCAGGGTCCCGGACGTGTGGGAGAGCAGGGTCCCGGATGTGTGGGAGAGCGGGGCCCGGGGTCCCGGACGTGTGGGAGAGCAGGGTCCCGGACGTGTGGGAGAGCAGGGTCCCGGACGTGTGGGAGAGCGGGGCCCGGGGTCCCGGACGTGTGGGAGAGCAGGGTCCCGGACGTGTGGGAGACCAGGGTGTCAGACATGTGGGAGAGCGGGGCTCAGGATGTCAGACGTGTGGGAGACCAGGGTCCCGGACGTGTGGGAGAGCGGAGCCCGGGGTCCCAGACGTGTGGGAGAACAGGGTCCTGGATGTGTGGGAGAGCGGGGCCCGGGGTCCCGGACGTGTGGGAGAGCAGGGTCCCGGACGTGTGGGAGACCAGGGTGTCAGACGTGTGGGAGACCAGGGTGTCAGACATGTGGGAGAGCGGGGCTCAGGATGTCAGACGTGTGGGAGACCAGGGTCCCGGACGTGTGGGAGAACAGGGTCCTGGATGTGTGGGAGAGCGGGGCCCGGGGTCCCGGACGTGTGGGAGAGCGGGGCCCGGGGTCCCGGATGTGTGGGAGAGCAGGGTCCTGGACGTGTGGGAGAGCAGGGCCCGGGGTCCCGGACGTGTGGGAGAGCGGGGCTCAGGGTGTCAGGCGTGTGGGAAAGCAGGGTCCCGGGGTCCTGACCACAAATGCGATCCCACAGTGTGTTCTTGCTGGACTGTTTTGTCAGCTCGCTCTCCTAGGAACTAACACAGTCCCTGAGGAAGCGAAGAGAACGATTGCTGCAGCGGGGAGGCTCCCCAGCTCTGCCGTCCCGAGCCGATGCGACCACCAGAGCCTGGCCGCCGGGCCGGCTCCAGGGAAGCCCCCAGCGTTTCTCCGGACTCTCTCCGAGACACGCTGCTCCAAGCCGGGCTACAACCGTTCTGGTGACCTGTTCCTCTGGGGTCGGCTGGGCCGCGGGATTTTACCTCTCGGACGCTCGATCCTGGTCACTGCAAGTGGCCCCGAGAGGACCTCGGCATCGCGGGGGAAATGAAGGCTGGCCTCCCCGTGCAGGCAGCCAGGTGGGAGTGGGGCTGGAGCCAGGAAGATGGGTCAGACCCCCACCCAAACAGCTGGCGGCTGTGTGACCCTGGGCAGGTCCCTTAACTTAGGCCCCCTCACTTTTCTCGACTGTTCTTTCCTCTTCGTTCTTGACGTCGGCCCCAATGGAGCTCCCCGCGAGGATTGTTCTGGGGCTCGGACGAGGTCTCTGTAGAGCGCTGGGGCCAGGTCCTGGCGCGGGGGGCAGGGATCGGTGCTTCCTCCCAGCATTCCGTCAGCTCCGGGGGGTCTCCGTGTGGGGGTCCCCCCAAGGCTGTCCCCCCCAAGGGGGTCCCCAGGAGCCCCAGGCTGAGGGCCCTCTGCACGTGGGGGGCTAGAGTGAAAATGATTTCTACCTAAGCAACAATAACTTTTTACCCAAACCAAAACCAGCTGTAACCCCGGGGTTAGGAAGGCCCTTCTCCCTGCCCCGCCGCCTCCCATTCTGCCGCCTTGTCCGTGCTTGCCGTTGCCCGCCTGCCAGACAGCCCGAAGGGCTGGGGCTTCCGCTCCTCCGTGGCCCAGGTTAAGGGTCAGGCTGGCAGGGGTTCGGGGTCGGGCCACGTGGGCCCAGAACTCCCACCAGACCACCTGCACTTTCCGTCCTCCATGGAAAACCAAGGAGCCTTCCCGGGAATGGAATCCACGGTGGCTCTCACAGGAGGCTCTCCCTGAGCCAGACCTGAGGCGCGGTGACTGACGGAGGGAGACCCACGAGCCTGGCTTTGGCGTCAGCCTTGAGAAGGGGCAGTGAGGGCGCGTGGGCCTGGAGGGAGGCGCTTCAACGCTAGCCCTCGGTTTCCTCATGTAGGACGAGAAAACCGAGCTCGATGATCTCCACCGTCCCTCTGAATGCCAGGAGCGCTTTGACCACTTTCTCCCCTCAATACGCTTTCGGGGAGACCACCCGCCTCCGGCTCCAGCCCCCCGCTCCCTCTGCATCCCGACCCCAGGCTCAGAAAAGGGACCCTCTTCCTGGGACACGCAGGATGGAATCGAAAACCTGCGTCCGGAGTTCAGGGAAGAGCGAGAAGGGCACAAGGGACACGTGGGAACCACCAACTTAGAAGTAATAAGGGAAAGTCGGGTGAGGGTCCGGTTTCCAAGAAAAAGACCCTTAAAGAGAAGAGGAAAGAACAGAGAGGTGGGAGCCAGACTAGTCAGGATAGACCAGCAGCAGGGAAGTCGGGGGAGAAAAGCTGGGGGGAGAACAAGGGCATCAGCGTCCCTGAGTGCAGAGAGGTTCCAGGGGGGAAGAAAGGCCATTGGTTCTGGAAGCAGGGGAGAAGTCACCGGCGGCCCGAGAGTGCTCCAGGGAGAGGGGCCGCGGACATCAAGTGCACAGGCTGGGACAAGAGCGAATTGGGAGGAGGAGGAGGAGGAGGAGGAGGAGGAGGAGGAGGAGGAGCTGGGTAGGGAAGGAACAAACGAACAAGGGAAAGAAGGAAGAATGAAGAAAGGGATGAGGGAAGGAAAAAAGGAAGGGAAGGAGGGAGGGAGGGAGGGAGAGAGGGAGGGAGGGAGGAAGGGAGGAAGGAAGGAAGGAAGGAAGGAAGGGAAGGAGGGAGAGAGGGAGGGAATGAACAAACAAACGAGGGATTACCCCTTTCGGGCTAAGTGGAGTCGGGGTGCTAGTTTGCGGCTCCTTTCACTGGGGACCTCGGGCTGCTCTGGAGGCCGAGCCCAACAGACCCCCTGGTTCCCTGCTGAGTGAGCGAGGGGGCAGGAGAAGTCCACACAGACACTCGTGGGAGACTCTCTGCGGGCTGGCCCGGGGCGGGGGGGGGGGGCTTAGCTTGGGAAGATCCTTTGTGAGACCCACAGAGCCCCTGCATCATCCTTCCATCCAACCACGCTCAGTCCCCCCCTCCCCCTGGGCCACAGCTGTTCTTCCCGGTCCCCAGCAGAGCTCTGGGGCCCGAAGCCCCTGGGTCGGGGCAGTTGTGGGGGGACACGGGCCATGTCCCGGGCAGGAAGCCGCCTCCCATGTCTCATCGGTGTCTCAGAGACCCCCCCCCCCAGCTCTGGACAGTTGCCCAAGCCCTGGAAACATGTGCCTCTGAAGGGATCCATCTCCTTCCCAGGGCCGGGGGAGGAAGCTCACGCTTCCTTATCTTTCCTGACAAGACCCAGGCCCGGCTCCCGGGGAGCCAAGAGCCCGATAAGGTGGGAACGGGAAGCCTGACCAGGCTTCCAGGGGGAGCTCCTGGGACAAGGTGGGCCCGAGATAGGGGCCGGGGCAGACGTGGGAAGAGCCGTGGGGTCCGGCCGGCCAGGGTCCGTGAGACCTTTTCTGGGGGCCGTGGCAAAGGGAAGAAGAGTCCCGCTCGCCTCCTCCCCCCGGCCCTGCAGAACGGGGTGCGCGGCGCGTAGAAGGGCTTCGGCTCCAGAGCATCCCCCCAGCGTTAGGACAGAATGTCCTTTGGGGGCCGGGGTTCCCTCCACTGTCTCCCTGCTCAGGTCTGGCCCCGGAAGGGCGGGGGGGTGAGAGCTCAGCCTTGTGTCTGGGCTCCCCAGTGTCGTGCCCCCCGACGTGGGGCGCCCCTCTGAGCCCCCTCCTCTCTGTCCCTCTCCCCTCCAGCGTAATCCGGGTGAAGATGGAAGCCTGTGTGGGGGTCGGTCACCAGAGATGGGGGGCTCCAGCTGGGGGTCAGGAACTGGGGGGTCCTCTCGGAGTAATCGAGACCGAGGCTGGTTCAGGCTGCCTCGCTCTGAGGGTCTCGTCCCCAGCATGAATTCGGGGGGGGGGGGTTTAGCCACAACAATGCTCCAAGACCAGCCGCTACATGCCAAAGGGGCTGCCTCGCCACCACGGGAGGGCGCACAGCTCCCCAAGGGCCGGGCATAGGAGCTACCTTTGAAGCTGCAGAAGTGGCCCCCAGGCTGCCCCTGGTCTCCCAGCTCTGGCAGGCCAGTGAGCCCCCCCTGGGGCCAGATACGGAAGGGCTGCTTCCACCCGGACAAGGCCCAAGTGAGCTCAGAGTTTCCAGGAGTTCCCAGCATTTCCCTCCATCAGCCCGTTATCAGACCCCGGGGCCTTTATCTGTCCCACTTAGGCCTCCACCCACTGCGTTTCCTTTTCCTCCTCCTTCCCAGCTCCCCTCCCCCAGTCCTGGCCGGTCCTGTGGTCCAAAGGGAGGGAGCTGCTGGCTTCCTTTGGGCATCAGTGGGGAAGGAGAAGGGGGGGAAGGAGGAAGGATGAGAAGGAAAGGGGGAGCCCTGCTGCCTGGGAGAGGGGAGGGGGGAAGAGAGTGGGGGGGGCACAAGTGGCCGGCTCTGCCATCCCCTGGGACCCAGCCCAGCGCCCCCTCCCGATCCCCCCTCCCTGATCCCCCCCGATCCCCCCTCCCTGATTCCCCCCTCCCTGATTCCCCCCTCCCTGATTCCCCCCTCCCTGATTCCCCCCTCCCTGATTCCCCCCTCCCTGATTCCCCCCTCCCTGATTCCCCCCTCCCTGATCCCCCCTCCCTGATTCCCCCCTCCCTGATCCCCTCCTCCCTGATCTCCCCCTCCTTGATCACCCCCCAGGGGCTTCCTCCCAGGGGCTGGGCTGAGGTGGGAGTTTCAGGAGCTGGGGGGCAGCCTTCTCCTGGGAAAACGCAGGAGGCCTCCGGGGAGCTCCCGTCACTGCTCCCAGGCCAGGCTCCTGCCTTCGCCTCTAGGGGACCAGCCACGATGCCCCAGCCCCCGAGGTTCTCCTTCCCCTCCCCCACTGAAGCTAACACTGCAGCCCCCTCCCATGAGCACTTGGGGGTAGGGGCTGGGGGTGTAAGGGACTATTTATAGACTGTGACCCAGCCAGATCTAAAGTCTTTCTCAAGGCCCAGACTCAGTGTCTTCTTTCAGCCAACAAAAGTCGGTGTCAGTCAGAGTCTGGGCTGCAGGGAGAGGGGGAGGAGAGCTCCCAGCCCCCCAGGGAAGAGATGGGCAAACCTCCCAGACCCCCAGAAGGGGTCCGAAGGTTACCCTGAGCCCCGCCTCTCCCCAGTAAGACCCCAGGGAGCCGGCCACCCCCTCCCCCCTCCCCTCAGGACCCCAGGGAGCCGGCACCTCCCGCAGCCCCTCCAAGCATGGGGAGAGGGGTGACTGGCCCCTCTGGGGGAGGGGCGCCAAGTTAAGTCCCGGGTGCAGAGCAGACTCCCACAGGCCTTTAGGGCAGGGTCAGCCGGGGTCTCGGGTGCTGAGTCATCCAATCTCCACCCTTTCTGCCTGAGAAGTCGCCTGAGAAAAGGCTTGACATTTAAGCTGGGGCCAATTGCTCCAGTTCTGAAGGCCACAGGCTCTTGTGCTAGATCTTCCTCCTCCTGTTCTGCTCCCCCCAAGTGGGCCAGACCCTTCCCCAAGGCCCCTGTCCCCCATTGGCTCCATGATCCCAGGGCCTCGGAGCCACACTGAGCCTCCTGCTCACTGGACACCAAGGCTGGAAGAGCACCCGCCAAACCTCAGAGCCTGGCGACCCTCCCACCCCCACCGGGCCAGCGCCAGGGCCAGGCCCTTTCCAGCCTCTGAACCTTTGCTTGGGCTCGGTATTCAGTGGAAATGCCCTCCCACCACATCTCGTCCAAACTGAGTAAGGGCCGCCCTGATGGGTTCCACGGCCCCCCTGATGGGTTCCACGGCCCCCCTGACGGGTTCACGGTCCCTCTGACGGGTTCCACGGCCCCTCTGACGGGTTCCACGGCCCCCCTGACGGGTTCCACGGCCCCTCTGACGGGTTCACGGCCCCTCTGACGGGTTCACGGCCCCCCTGATGGGTTCATGGTCCCTCTGACGGGTTCCACGGCCCCTCTGACGGGTTCACGGCCCCTCTGACGGGTTCCACGGCCCCTCTGACGGGTTCACGGCCCCTCTGACGGGTTCCACGGCCCCTCTGACAGGTTCACGGCCCCTCTGACGGGTTCACGGCCCCTCTGACGGGTCTGCTCTGGGGGCAGGCTCCAAGACTCAGTTCTGGCACCTGCTCTAGTTCCCGGACAGCGGCTGCATTTGAACCCAAACTCTCCCTTCACAGAGAGACAGTGGAAGTCCCAGGGACCTTTTCTCAGTCCTATAGCAGGGAATATTGAAGGGAGGTCTTCCTGACTCCGAGAGGAAACGGAGGCTCCTGAAGGAGGTTAAAGGGGCATGGGTGGGGAGAAGCGACTCTGGAAGCCCCTCTCCTCCCTCCCTCCATGGGCCCCCGAGCCCAGCCAGCCCAGCCCAGGCCGGGGGCTTCAGGCCAGCCGCACCGTAGGGCTGGGGGACAGTGTCACCGGCCTCAGGTCACTCGATCCCCCAGGGAGCCGGTCACTGTTCTGGGCCACTCATTCTTTCCAGGTCAAAGTTCCTCTGGGCACAGCCGGGCAATAGGACACTGCTGCCCTTGGCCAGCTGGCCCCGGGGTCCAGGTAAGACTTGGAGAGGGCCGGCAGCTGTCTCCGAGTCCCAGGGACAGCTGGCGGGAGAAGGGGTGGGCACCCAAGGCCTGGCAGTGCGGCGCCTCCACATTTGGCCTGCCCCCGCCCCCATTTGCCCCGCCCCCAGCCTGCCTCTGCCCCCGCCCCCATTTGCCCCGCCCCCAGCCTGCCTCTGCCCCCGCCCCCATTTGCCCCGCCCCCAGCCTGCCTCTGCCCCCGCCCCCTCATCTGCCCCCGCCCCCATCTGCCCCCGCCCCCAGCCTGCCTCTGCCCCCGCCCCCCCATCTGCCCCCGCCCCCATCTGCCCCCGCCCCCAGCCTGCCTCTGCCTCCCTGTCTGCCCTCTCTCCCCAACCCTCCTTCAGACTCTTTCCTATGTCTTTGTTCCCTGTTATTGTGAGTGAGCGACTGTGGGGGAACGAGCAGCTCCCAGCTCCGGCTGCCCCTGGGGAGCCACATGAACCCCCCAGACCCCCCACAGCGCCCTCTGGCCTGTTCCGTGGCCCTGACCCGGGATCGTGGCCAAGGGGATACAGATTCTGGCCGCGGGCTGGAGACCTTCTTTCCTTCTCCCCCTTCCTCCTCCTGCCCCAAGATGCCAGGATTCCCCTCTGCCCGGCTGCATCCTGGGAAATGGCCCAAGGAGTGTGGAGCCTGGGTGCCCGGGCTCCTGGGCTGAGCCGGACCCTTCCGGGGATCACCGGCCTCCTCTGTCCCCCGCAGGCTCCGGGGCTTCCAGAGCTAGAGGTCCTGACACCGTGCCCCCGCCCAGCTCGTGCTCCAGCGTTCTGCCTGACCTCAGTCCTCCCCACCGAGCCCCGACTTCCCTTAAGGACCCCTAGGATTCCTTCCTGAGAGGGGTCAAGGCTCACCCTGCACTCGGGGCTCCTCAGCCTCAGCGCTGAAAGGGCAGCTTCTGCCTTTAGGGTTACGGGTTTGTCGGGGGAAGAGCCTAGAAATAATCTTTGGGGGCCAAGGGGTGAGAAGGCCATGGGGGCTGAGGGGCCGCGGGGGGCCCAGGGGCTGAGGGGCCGCAGGGGCCCAGGGGTGAGGGGCTGAGGGGCCACGAGGGCTGAGGATGGGAGGCTCAGGGGGAGGGGCCAGGGGGGCCAAGGGGTGAGAGGCTGAGGGGTGAGGGGCCACGGAGCCAAAGGCAGATGGCCCCACCCCCGCCCCCCCTCCGAGCCGGCCCCGGCAGAGCTTCTTGGACAAAGCGAGCGCGTTGGAACTCGGCTGGCGAGGGCAGGAATGTTGGCCAGGGCGGGCGAGGGCAGAGAGGGGCCGGGAGCCGCCCAGGGCCGAGTGCTGCCCGAAGGGAGCCAGCTGCTGGGGGAGCCTCTGCGGCCCGGCCCCCGGCCCTCGCTCCCCGGGCTCCCTCTCCTGAGCTGGTGGTGCCCCAGGAAGCCCCGGAGCAGGTCCCGACTCATCTGGGCCCCGGGGTCCCCCCTTCCCTGGACGATGAGAGGGCCTCTGGGGCTGAGGAGGGGGCAGGGGCAGCTGCGAGGACAGACGGGCAGCCCCCGCCCAAAGGAGCCCCATTCAGCCCCTCATTAGTCACCGAAAGTTAAAGGGCTCCCAGGCGCTCCGGGGCCCCGGCAGCAGGAGGGGGCGGGTCTGTAAGTGGCCCTAGGTGGCGGGGTAACCCGGGGCTCTGGCCAGCCCTGCCCCCCAGCGGCCCCGGGGCTGCCCTGCTTCCCTCTGGCTTGGGGCCCTCCCCGAGAAGACGCAGCTGAATGAAAAAAGAGCCTGAGTTTTAATCCTGCCTCAGCTTAGCTCTGGCTTTGTCCCTGAGGAGCCATTGAACGCCCTGCCAAGGGTCCTGGCCCCTGCGGGAGGCTGGGACCCCACAGTGGGGCCGGGAGCCGGGCAAGGGGAGGCCGCTGGTCTGAGGCCCCAGGGGACGCTCAGCCTGGCTGCGGGGGGGGGGGGAGCCCCTCGGAATCTGCCACGGGGCCTGCTCAGAAGCCGGTCTGGGGCCCAGGAAGGCCCTGGCTTAACCCGCCCCTTCCCTGCGTCCCAAGCTGCAGCTGCCCGGGCGCTTCCCCCATTCCATCCACCAGCCTCCCGGGTGCCCCCTCTGTGCTCCCTGGAGCTTCACCGGCTAAAACGTACCCGGCTCTGCAGGTGACCTGGGGGTACACGTAGAGAAGCCCAGAGATTCCATTAAAAAGCTTCTAGAAACGATCCTCGCCTTTAGCCGAGCTGCAGGACACAACAGGAGCCCCCGGAAATCAGCAGCACTTTATGCAGCGCCGACAAAGCCCAACAGCGAGGGATACAAGGAGAAATTCCATTTAACAGAGCGTGTCCCCCCTCGCTCCCACGAGCGGCCGCTGCGGGGGCTCCCAGCACGGGCCCCCCTCCCCCCTCCTGGTTGCGACGGCAGCTTGGGACCCTCCATCACTGTTGCCGCTCGGCTCCCTCAGAGGGACCCCCGGGGGTTGGAACTGGGCTTAGGTGCACATTCAGGTCGCCCAAGATGAAGGTGCCCGTTGGGAGACTCTGGCCCGGCTTCTGGTCCCAGTCCCGGGGGTCTCGCCCTGCACGGCCTTCCCTCGGTGGCAGAGGCAGAAGCGGCTGCCGGGACATTGTCTGTCCGCCCGCTCCCCCAAGCCGGCCTCTCCCAGGCGCTTCTCTCTGATCTGGGTCATGTGCGCGCGTGTTCTGTGGGTTCCCCCCTTAGAAGAGCTCCGGTAGAGCAGAGATGTGTTTTGCTTTTGTATTCCTGGCACATGGCGTACTTCATGGCCCGTGGAAGGCGCTTCCCCCGACCAGTCCTCCCCGGCCCGTGGAAGGCGCTTCCCCCGACCAGTCCTCCCCGGCCCGTGGAAGGCGCTTCCTCCGTCCTCCACCTCAGAAAGATAGAGAATAGAACCAAAGGAGAAAGGGAAAATATTGGGTCTGTTTGGTCCTTCAAGCAAAGGGAAGAGAAAGGAAGACATCACTAACGAGAACCAGATTCATTGTCCATGGCTGGACTGTGTCATTATAATAAAGATGAGACAGCCTAAATTGATGTTTGACCATTATGCCAGTTAAACAGCCAAAGGGTGGTTTTCCAGCAAAAATACATTAGGAGAGACAAAATCCCGGGGGAAACGGTAAGAATGGAGTGTAGCCTCACAGAACCTCGAGCGTGGCCGGCGTTTTAGTACCGGATGAAATATGGAAAAGGAGGTTAGAGGGACAGGCTAAAATCACCAAAAGTCCCTTGAGAAAGTGAGGCCGCGGCCTTGCCCAGCCCCCCCTCACTGCGATCCAATTCCCTTGTATGTCATGGCGCGCCACCCCCCCCCATGTCATGGCCCTCCTCCATAAGGGAAGGTGGGGGGGTTGGGGAGAAGGAAATTCGTTTGAACATTTAGAATTTGCTTAGGCTCCTGGACTCTGACCGTGAGATGTGGGGGAGGCAGCTGGCCATGAGCGTTGGGACCGCAGGGAAGCAGAGAAAGGGAGGTCGGAGAGCTAGCAGCGGAGTGGCGGTCGTTGGGTCCAAAGCAGCGGACAAGGTCTCCCGCTGAAGTGGTCCAGGGAAAAGGGCCCGAGAAAAGGACCCGAGAAAAGGACCCAAGAAAAGGACCCAGAAAAAAGGACACGAGAAAAGGACCCAGAAAAAAGGACCCGAGAAAAGGACCCAGAGAAAAGGATCCAAGAAAAGGACCGAGAAAAGGATCCGAGAAAAGGATCCAAAAAAAGGACCCGAGAAAAGGACCCAGAAAAAAGGACCAGAGAAAAGGACCCAGAAAAAAGGACCCGAGAAAAGGACCCAGAGAAAAGGATCCAAGAAAAGGACCCGAGAAAAGGATCCGAGAAAAGGACCCGAGAAAAGGATCCAAAAAAAGGACCAGAGAAAAGGACCAGAGAAAAGGACCCAAGAAAAGGACCAGAGAAAAGGATCTGAGAAAAGGACCCGAGAAAAGGATCCAAGAAAAGGACCCAGAAAAAAGGACCCAAGAAAAGGACCCGAGAAAAGGGCCCAGGACAGAACTCATGGACTCCCTGTGGTCGGGGGCCTGACCTGGGCCAAGGAGACTGGGAAGGAGCGGCCAGATGCGGAGGACCAGGAGACAGAGTGACCTGAGAGAGACCCACCATGTCCCGGGCTGCCAGGTCAGGGGAAACGGGGCAGAGAGAAGGGTGGAGGGCTGGAGGTCTCGCCCAGAAAAACGCCAGAGAGAGAACTGATGACCCCCAAGTCAAATGGAAGGGTCACGTTCTCCCTGGATTCTTCTTGCTTTGGGGGGGGGCGCTAATCTGGACGTATCCTAGCAATATGACTCACAGTCTACTGCTTCCCTTGGGGGCTGGGGGGGAGACTTTGGAAGTCAAAAACCAAAAGGATGTTAAAATAATTCTTTTAGAGAGGTCAGCTAAGAGGTCACACAGGGTGGGGGGGGGAGCCACAAGGGGATCAGAAGCAAGACCATTCAGGGACAGGAGAAGCGGGAGCGTCCGCTGGAGGCCCCGAAGGACAGGAGGGGCACAGGCCGTTGTTAGCAGGGCCCGTGGGACCAGAGATGCAGACCCCGGGGAGCACGAGCGGGGTGGGCAGGGAGGGAGCAGGGAGTCAGGGCCTCCAAGAAGCCATTGCTCCGGCCAGGGGCACAGAGCCAGACGGACTGGCCAGGGCCAGGCTTTGGCTGCCCCCAGGCCGCCTTTGGAGCCCAGATTGCCATTTTCCGGAGGCTGGATTTTATCAGATTCTCTGCCGGGGGAGCCCCCTGGTGGTGACAGGGTCAGAGCTGGGCTTTAGCGTAATCCCTGGCGCAGCTGGGAGGGGGCTGGATTGGAGAAGGAAGCAGCCGGAGGCAGGAGGGATGAAGAGCTGAGGAAGGCTCAAAGGCCACGGGGTCCCCTTCCTGAATTCTTGCTCTTTTTAAGAATGGACAAACAGCCGTTCAATTAGCATTTATTAAGTGCCAACTGGATATTGGGCACTGTGTTAAACACCAAATATACAAATAAAAAGCCCCTGATCTGGGGGACCTACAGTCTAATGGGGAGAGATGACAAGAGGAAAGTGGGTAGAAGCCGGGGTACCCGCTGTGGGTATTGCCTGGTGTCGGAGAGTCAGGCAGAAGGCTAAGAATATCGGGCGCTTGGGCGTCCCTCCAAAGCCTTGAGCACTCCCGATCTGCAGCCCCTTCCCAGTTCCAGGCAGGTCAAGCTGCCCCTTGGACAGCGGGAAAGGACCAGTTTTCTTCCCCACAGCCCCCTGGCTCCCCTCAGCCTTCCTCCAAAGAGTCACCGCTGAGATTGGGGGTTCCAGGGGTCAGAGAACCTAGATCTCCCCCATCTCGAGGGGCGAGCTCTTTCTCGGGCTTGTGGACAGAGGCCAGGGAGCAGTCTGTGGGTCACTCCCAGGACGCCAGATGAAGCCTGAAATCGGGAGCCCCACCCTGGGCCCCGAGTGCGTACCCCCCTTCCCTCAGCCCCTCTGTGGCGCTTCTCTGAGGCCGCCCCCTCCGTCATCTTTCAAAGGACCCCGAATGTGGGGCCAGAGGGGCTCTGGAGAGCGCCTGGTTCTGCAGAGGAGGAAACTAAGGCCCGGGCAGGTGGTGGGGGTTCCTCATGCAGGCCGGAAGCCACAGTCCTGGATTCAGACCCAGGGCCTCAGGGCGCAGATTCCTGCAGGGCCCCGCTAAAGGGGGAGTCCCTAAGGGCGCAGTTCCGGGGTTTGTTCTGTAGGAGTCACGTTGGGAGAGAAAGATCAGAGCAGAAAGGGAGAAACCGGGGAGAGGAAAAAGCGGGAGAAAAGCAGCAAACGAGGGCGTCGTTTCCATGCAGTGTCCGGTTCTTTTCCTGGACACAGACGCCTTTTTCTGCCCCGAGTCCGGTGGATTGGCCCGGACCAAGCAGCTGAAGAGCCGAGTGCTGTTGCCCTTTTTTTGCTGAGGCAGTTAGGGGTAAGCGGCTGCCCGGGGTCCCACAGCCAGATTTGCACTCACGTCCTCCTGACTCCGGGCTGGGGCTCTCCCCTCTGCGCCCCCTGGCTGCCCCGAGCATCGTGTCCAGCCTATTCCTGCTTTTGCTTGTTTCCCTCAGCGTCAGAATTTGGCAAGTTTTTGAGCCTTCCCAACCAGCAGCAGCAGCAGCCGTCCCCCCTGGAGCCCAGATGCCTCAGGGAACGCCCCGGGGCCGCAGTGCAGGGACCACGGACTGAAGGCACCGGACTTTCATCCTCCCCAGCCCCTCCCCCCACAGCCGGCCAGCCATTAGGAGCACCCTCCCCTCCGGAGGGGACGCTGAGGACCCCTGCCTCTGGAAGGCCCCCCCAGCTCCTGCAGGCCCACGGACTGTGGCCAGTGAAGACTCGAGGCAAAGTTCTGGGGTTTCCTAGTGTTCCGGGGGCCGCTTGTGCTTTGGATCTAGGGGCTCGGGCAGGGACTGGCCAAGACCCTCTTTGAGGGGCCCATGGAGGGGAGGACCTTGGATGTGCTCCCCCCTTTGTCTCCTTGGGCTCCCACAATATTGTCTGGGTTATGATTCCCACCCCCACAGTGGGCACTGGCGCCCCGCCACCTTCCCCTGTGTCCCCAGTATGAGCTCCCGACCTCGAAAGGGCTGGACGTTGCCCCTGAAACAGAGACCGCCTGTGCGGTTCATTATGTGTGTGATGGTGAATGACTGAGGGAAAGGACGGAAGCCAGGGAACAGTCTGCGGGTCACTCCCGGGACGCCGTCCCCGTGGCCCCGGCAGGGAGAGCCGGTCACTCCCCGGACGCCATCCCCGTGGCCCCGGGCAGGGAGAGCCGGTCACTCCCCGGACGCCGTCCCCGGGCAGGGAGAGCCGGTCACTCCCCGGACGCCGTCCCCGGGCAGGGAGAGCCGGTCACTCCCCGGACGCCGTCCCCGGGCAGGGAGAGCCGGTCACTCCCCGGACGCCGTCCCCGGGCAGGGAGAGCCGGTCACTCTCGGGACAACATCCCCGGGCAGGGAGAGCCGGTCACTCCCCGGACGCCGTCCCCGTGGCCCCGGGCAGGGAGAGCCGGTCACTCCCAGGACAACGTCCCCGTGGCCCCGGGCAGGGAGAGCCGGTCACTCTCGGGACAACATCCCTGGGCAGGGAGAGCCGGTCACTCCCCGGACGCCGTCCCCGTGGCCCCGGGCAGGGAGAGCCGGTCACTCCCCGGACGCCGTCCCCGTGGCCCCGGGCAGGGAGAGCCGGTCGGCGCCAGTAACTGAGTTCTTTCGCCCACAGAGAGCAGGGGCAGCTCCTCCTTGTCTCCCCCAAGCTGGTGCCCCCGACCCCGCATCTCTGCTCCTCCCCCCGGCACCCCGGGCCCGGGCGACAGCGGGCGGTCCAGGCGGGCTGAGGGCGCGGGCGGAGCCAGAGCCCCCCCCACCCGGCAGCTGGCTCCTGGGCCCGGCCCGGCTCTAGTCCGTGTGTCCGCGCCCCAGCCTCCCGGGGGGCGGGGCCCCAGTAGAGCGTCAGCCCCTCAAGAGCAGGGCGTATCTCGGACCCCCTCAGGGGGCAGCAGGAAGTGCTTCATAAATGCTGGAGGAAACAAAGTCCGCACGCTCCCGAAGGCCTCTATGGAAGCAGGGGGGCGCGGGGGACCCCGAATCCCTGCAGGGACTCCCTCCCACCTCTCCCTTCCTCCAAGAGACGGACTGCGCAGACTCTAGAGCCAGGGAAGCCGTAACCATGGTAACGGCTCCGTCCCCAGGGCGGAGGGGGCGTGGTGATATCCTTGTAGACGCTCTAGGCCACGCAGGCCGCATCTCAATGGTACGTTCGTGGCGCTCTGGGCGGCACACGCATTCTAGCTGGTTCGCGCGCGTGCGTGCGGCGGCGCTCTGAGCGGCCCGCTCGCTCTCGCTGGTGCGCGTGCGTGCGTGCGGCGGCGCTCTGGGCGCCGCGCACGCGCTCTCCCTGGCACTCCGGGAGGGCGGGCTGACGGTGGCGGCGGCGGCGGCGGCGCCATGGCGGCCGTGCGCGGCCTGCGGGTGTCGGTGAAGGCCGAGGCGGCGGCGGCGGCGCCAACGGGGGGACCGGCCCTGGGGCTGCTGGGGCCGGGTCCCGAGCGGGGCGAGCCGGAGCCCATGGAGGTGGAGGAGGGCGAGCTGGAGGCCGGGCCGCTGCGGCGCTCGCTGTTGCCGGTAGGACGCCGGGGGTCCGGACGCCGGGTGGCGGCGTCCCGCAGGGTCTCCCTCCGGGCGCGCCGGGGCCGTTGGGCGGCAGGGAGCGAGGGCAAGGTTCAGGCGCTCCTCACGGCCCGTCTCGTTCTAGGACACGAGCCGCCGCTACGAGAACAAGGCGGGGAGCTTCATCACGGGCATCGACGTCACCTCCAAGGTAGGGAGGGGCCGCGGGCCTGGCGAGGGGGGGTGGGGGGCGGGGGGAGAGGCTCCCTCCCACAATGCACCTGCTGGGGGTGGGCCCCCCACGGCGCGGGCCCGAGTTCAAAGACGGTCCCGCTGACCGACGGGGTGACGGAGGCGCCACGGACCTGGGGCTGCCTCAACTTCTCACCTGTAAACCGTGCGGCGCCCGCGGCGCTGCCCCCCCTCCTCCCCCACTTCCCCGGCCCCTCCCCCGCTAGTCTTCCCTCTGACACTTAGGGTCCAGCCCTCCCCCCCTGTCAGCCAGTCAGCGAACCACTTGTTAGGCCCCGACTACGTTGCTGCAGGAGCCTTGCTTAGTGACTGAGCCGTGGGCCCCGCGCCCTCCCTTCTCCCGGTGACCGGGGGCAGCGCGTCCCTTGGGCTGAGACCTGGCGTCCAGGAGGGGAGGAAGCTTCGCGATAGGCCGGTGAGGGAGGTCAGGGGTTAGAGTTGGGAGGGCACGTGCCCAGCCCCGTGCTCCCCGCCTGGCGCAGCCGCTCCTCCCTGCTTGAGCCTGGCACTGCCCTGGCTTTTGAGCCCCCGAGACCAGCCCCCCTCCCCCGTTCTCATTCTCCGGGGCTCCCCGCGCTCTCCAGGAAGCCATCCAGAAGAAAGAGCAGCGGGCCAAGCGCTTTCACTTCCGGGCCGAAGTCAACCTTGCCCAGAGGAACGTGGCCTTGGACCGGGATATGATGAAGAAAGGTAGGGGGCTGGGGGGGGGGGCTCGGGGGGCGGAGCCGGCTCCTCCCGAGGAGTTAGCCGGTCTCTGGGAGACGGTCGGCCCGTTCTGGCGGGTTTTGGGGAGGCCTCGGACCAGCCTCCGCGTAGGAAGGTCATCACTGACCGGCCAGGGATAAAGCCTGAGCCCGGGCCGGCCCGCTCTCGGTGGGAAACGCAGGAGGCCGGGCCGGCGAGCACGGTCCCGGGGCTGGGGCTCCAGCCTCCGCGTCCCCCTGGCTGAGCTCGTCCCAGCTCCCTGCTCCGCTGCAGTCAGATCAGGTGCTGGGTCCGGGCCAGTCACTTATCCTCGGGAGCCGCCCCGGAGCCTCCTGGCCCGTCACAGGGACGGTCTCCCGCCCAGGGGGGGCGGCCTCGGGAAGCTCCTGGGAGAAGCCGGGAGGGCTGGCAAGACTGGACTCTGGCTCCGAGCGGGCGCTCGGGCCCGCCGTCCCACAGGTGCAGACCCCTCCTTTCATCCCAAGGCCCCTCCCACTGACGGAGAGGGGGCTCCTTGAGATTCCCCCACTGACAGGGCCGCTCCCTCCCTGGCTCCCCGTGATTCTGACCTCACTTCAGCCAGAAGCGAAGCCGGGCGGTCATTCGGATCCTGCGGGATGTACGGGGAGCCCGCTGACCCCCCAGGAGGCCGGCGGCCCCTTCAGCTGGAGGCTCTGATTCTCTCCCCAGCTCCTCCCGGGAAAACTCGGCAGCACCGTGCCCGCTTCCTGCTGGCTGCCGCCGCGTGGCACCTGCCCGAGCCTGCCTTGGCAGGCCTGCAGCCTTTGCCAGCCCGTGTCTGTGCCCGCGCTGCTCGGGCCTCTGTGGGCCGTGTCTGTGCCCGCGCTGCTCGGGCCTCTGTGGGCCGTGTCTGTGCCCGCGCTGCTCGGGCCTCTGTGGGCCGTGTCTGTGCCCGCGCTGCTCGGGCCTCTGTGGGCCGTGTCTGTGCCCGCGCTGCTCGGGCCTCTGTGGGCCGTGTCTGTGCCCGCGCTGCTCGGGCCTCTGGGCCGTGTCTGTGCCCGCGTCTGTGCCCGCGCTGCTCGGGCCTCTGTGGGCCGTGTCTGTGCCCGCGCTGCTCGGGCCTCTGTGGGCCGTGTCTGTGCCCGCGTCTGTGCCCGCACTGCTCGGGCCTCTGCCTATGGGCACTGCCCTGACCTTACTTCCCCCAGAGGAGCTGCTGTTGCCGTTTCTGCACCCCGAGTCCTTCTCTTGTATCTGTGGGGCGTGGGACACACACAGTGAACCGTCTTCTGAGATGGGTGGGATTGGCCCCAAGGGCGCCCCTTCCCCTCCGGGGCCAGCCCTTACCCCTCGCCCACTTGTGATATCTCGGCTCCCAGCTAGCGGAGGTCTAGGCCCTTTGCCCGGCCCCCTCTGCTGCCCTGCGGCCTTGCTTCTCTGGGTCTGAGGCCAGACTTGGTCAGTCTAAAGCAGAGGTCGCCCTCTTGCTCCTCCCGCTCAGCCTGGAGCCCTTCCTCGGGGCCCTCAGTGACCGGGCCGGTCCCAGGCCTCTCGTCGTCTTGTCCCTGCTCTGGTCCGCTTGTTCACCTGGTGGTTTTCCTAAAGCTCAGGTCTAGAGACCCACCCCCCACCATGCTCTCAGTTGTCACACACACACTCACTCCCCCCACCACTGACGTACTGTTGCCTCCGGAACAGACCCCAACCCCCCCAGGCGGTCACTGCCCTCCGTGACTCGCCCCTTCTCGTCCCCCTGTACCTTGTCTCCTGCCACGTCCTCTCCGATCTAGGGACCCAGCTCCTGGCTGTTCCAGCTTCCGGCTGGAGGCATTTTCTCTGGCCCCCATGACTGGAGCGCCCCCCTTGTAAGGCCCAATTAAAACGCCCACTTTTATCAGAAGCCTTTCTGGGTCTTCCTTCAGGAACGGGCCCCAGACTCTCTCTCGTCTGCGTCCTGTTTGCGCGCTGTCCCCCCTTTAGACTGAGCCCCTCGGACCCAGGGCTGTCTTTGTGTCCCCAGAGCCCACAGGAGGGGCCTGATGGTGCTTGTGGACAAGAGCTTCTGATCTCAGAGGCCCCTCCCAGAGGCAGACCAAGCCCTAGATCCCACCCTCACAGGCGGGCTGGGGGAGTGGGAGTTGGCGGCCCGAAGCCGGCTCCTTCTCGTTCCCGTTGAACTCGAGGCCCTTCAGGGGGTGGCGATGTGGGAGCTGACGCTGCAGGAGCCGCGTGGCTAAAAGTGAGGGGCTACGGGCGTGACCCCGAGAGCGCGAGGGGGGTCGCCGGCGTCCCGCGGTGAGGGCCGTGGGGTCTGAGCCGGCGGTGACCGCCCGCTTCCGCCTCTGTCTTCCCAGCGATCCCCAAGGTGAGACTGGAGACCATCTATGTCTGCGGAGTGGATGAGATGAGCACCCAGGACATCTTCGCGTACTTCAAGGAGTACCCGCCTGCTCACATCGAGTGGCTGGACGACACCTCCTGTAAGTGCCGGCCGGCTGACGGCCCGGAGGCCTGGGGGAGACCAGAGCCCTCTTGTCGGGCTTGGGGGTGAGGGTCGGCGCAGGAGCCCCAGACGCACGCAGTGATGGCACCTGGGAGCATCTGCCCTGCTTGAACTTGACCAGCCCCGGGATTCAGGAAGGGTCAGGGGTCGGCCCCAGAAAGGTCAGCCTGCCTCCCTGTGGTCTTTCTCTGGCGGGGGGGAGGCAGGATCAAACAAGTCCCTAGTATGTGGCGGGCCCAGGTGGGAGGAGGAGGAGGGGCTGGAGAAGTGGGCCCGTCAGAGCAGCTCCTCCTGGAGACCCCCCGGCCTCCAGAGGCTCTGCCACGCCCTGTCCGGTCCCCAGCCAAGCTCCTCCCGTGGGGGCCCGTGGGAGAGGCTCTTAGTGGGGACAAGGCCCTGGCCAGCCCAGCTCCCCTAGGAAATTGGGGCGTATGTAGTGGTCGTTGGGTCTGTCAGCGGTAGTTGCTCACGGCCATGAGCCAGTACCCGCGTACGCTCACCCACACGGCAGCCCTCTGAGCCTGAGCTACCGCAGAAACTCAGGGGAGGCCGCCCCTCACCTGGGTAGCCCCCAGACCACTTCCTGTGGAGGCGGCACTCGAGGGGTTCCGGGTGAATCCCTCTGCAGTAGGCCCCCGGGTCTGGTCTCCTGCTCCTTTTGTGTGTTGGGCGTCAAGGTGTGTGTCCAAGGCCCAGATAGCAGCCCTGGGAGGGGTCTCTGACCTTTGTGTCCGGTTCTGCTCCACCCCCAAAACGGCTGCTGTGACCATCGTGGCATCCCTGGGTCCACAGGGCATCCAGACCATCTGCACCTGCCTGGGCGTGGCGGACGGAGCGGCCCGTCTGGGGCCTGAGGGAGGGGCTCAAGGGGGGGGGGCACTGTCAGCCCGTGTGTGTTGGCCCGTGGGACCCCCTCAGAGTCGAGGCCACAGACGCTCCCTAACGCGGTCCCACCGTGGACATTTAACAAGAGGCTCCCCTTCTCTGCCAGGTAACGTGGTCTGGCTGGATGAGGTGACCGCGACGCGAGCCCTGATCAACATGAGCTCCTTACCCAGCTCGGACAAAGCCAAGGCTCGAGAGAGCGGCGTGGAGAAGGCCCCAGAAAAGATGAGGAAAGGTACCAGGGGAGACGGGGGGGAGGGGCGGCCTCCGAGGGCCCGAAATTTGGGGGCTCATTGCTTCTCTGCACCCCAATGTAGACAAACAGGACAGCTCCGACGACGAGACTGAGGAAGGGGAGGTCGAAGATGACACTGCCAGTGACCTGGAGGTCAGTCCTGAGGCCCCGAGCAGAGGGTGGGGGTCCCGACCCTAGAACCCCCGAGGTGGGCGAGACACAGGTTGGAGTTTTCTAGGACAACGTCCTCCCTCCCGGGTCCTCCCCACCCCCAGGAGGCATCTGGGAAAGGGCGGCTCACAGACAGACCCCGACGGGGCGGGCGGGAGCGCGGAGGCGAGCCGGGAGATGCTCTTTATCCTGCCAACGTTTTACTTTCTCAAGTTGGAGGCGCTGTCCCAGGTGGAAGAAGACTCCCTCTTGCGGAACGATCTCCGGCCGGCCAACAAGCTGGCCAAGGGGAACAAGCTGTTCATGAGGTTTGCCACGAAAGGTAGGGCTGGGCTGGGGGCGGGGGTCCGCGTGGGGGTGATGCCAGCACCTGGGGCCCACTCCATGTGAGGGCTGCTGTGTGGCCAGGATGGGCAGCCTGGCTCTGGCCTGTGGGGAGGGTCCAGGGGGTCTCCGACCTCAGTACCAGAACCCCCCCAAATCTCAGCGCCAGAACCCCCCCAATCTCAGTGCCAGGACCCTCCGTCCTCGGTGCCGGGACCCCCCCAATCTCAGTGCCAGGACCCTCCGTCCTCGGTGCCGGGACCCCCCCAATCTCAGTGCCAGGACCCTCCGTCCTCGGTGCCGGGACCCCCCCAATCTCAGTGCCAGGACCCTCCGTCCTCGGCGCTAGAACCCCCCCAATCTCAGTGCCAGGACCCTCCGTCCTCGGTACCGGGACCCCCCTCCCCCGGGGGCCCCCCAAGCAGCCTGGAGCGGGCAGCCCAGCGGGAGCCGGTGCCATCTGCTCTTGTCTTGCATAGATGACAAGAAGGAGCTGGGGGCCGCCCGGAGGAGCCAGTACTACATGAAGTATGGGAACCCCAACTACGGGGGCATGAAGGGCATCCTCAGCAACTCCTGGTGAGTGTGGGGACTGCGGGCCATGGGGGGGGCCTCCCCTCTCCCCCTCCCCCATCCCTCCTCTCGGGCAGCCCTACCCCCAGGCCCCGGGAGGGGTCTTCAGGACTCTGGGCTTGGGGGCAGCGCAGCGGCTATGGCTCCCACGGGGCCGGGGGGCCAGTCACCAGGTTTGGGTCCTTGAGTTCTTAGCCTGGGACCCTGGGACACCGAACGGCTGCTCAGGAGGCCTTGACCGCCCAGTCAGCGGGATCTGGGGCCCTGAAGTAGAACCTGCCGGCGGGGGGCGGGGGGCCAAAGGCCCGCAGAGGCTGGACGTGTGGAGCCGGGGGGGAGGGGTCTGCTCTCCTTGGCTCTGTGGGTCCTGGGGAGGGGGGCTGCACCACGTCCCATGAGGCTCCTCTGTCAGGAGTCCGGCCACAGGACCCTCGCCCCCCCGCGCCCCTCCATTTGTCCCGTCTCCCGGGCGGAGGAGAGGCCGTGGGCTCGGCCGTGAGCGCAGCCAGCGGGGGGGGGGGGGGGGTCAGTCTGCCGAGAAGCTTGTTCGGCTGGTGGGGAAGAAGGGCCAGCTCCTCGGGGGGAGCAGCAGCCTTGGAGTCAAAGGGGCGCCCCGGGAGCCGGCGGGCGCAGGGCTGGGCAGGGAGTCCTTGGAGGGAGGAGGAGGAGGGTTGAGTGTTTCTTCTGACAACGGCCCAGGAAAAGAAGGTACCATTCCCGCCGCATCCAGAGGGACGTGATCAGGAAGCGGACGCTGATCGGGGATGACGTGGGCCTGACCTTGACTCCCCCCTACAAGCACCGGCACGCAGGTACCCGGGCTCCCCAGGGTCCCCCTCCCCCTCCCCTCTGTGCCCGGACCGCATCGGAACTCACGCTCCCTCCCCCCAGGGAGTGAGCAGCGGGCGCCGCCACGGGCCGTCTCTCCATTCGCTCTCACCGAATTTCCCCAGGTCTGGTGAACGTTCCGGAGGAGCCTATTGAGGAGGAAGAGGAGGAGGAGGAGGAGGAGGAGGAGGACCAGGACATGGATGAAGATGACAGGATTGTGGTGGAATACCGGGACGAGCTGCAGGCCTTCAAGCAGGCGCGCGAACGAAGCGGCTCCCGCCGCCCCAGCGCCAGCGGCTCGGGCTCCGACTCGGACGAGATGGACTACGACCTGGAGCTGAAGATGATTTCCACGCCCTCGCCCAAGAAGAGCTTGAAGATGACCATGTACGCCGACGAGGTGGAGTCCCAGCTGAGAAGCATCAGGTAAGGTGGGCGGGCCCCCGGCCCCCTCCCCCCCACCCCCCTCCCCGGCAGCTGGACGAGACTCGCCCTCGCGTCCTCCCCCCGAGTCAGGTAGGGAAGGAGCCCCTTGTAGAACAAGAGGCCCGGCCCCCGGCAAGGTCGAAGGGAGCTGGGACGCGCGCTGACGCGCTCCCTCCACGCGGGCTTGTGAGTGACTCGGGCTTTGCGACCCTGGAAGAGGAGGCTGGGACTGAATAGGAAACTCAAGGCAGGATTAGAACTCGGGGCCCCCTCCTCCGCCCTGCTCCCTTGGCTGTGGGGCCCACAGCTTTCGCCTTTGGAGCAGTTGGGGGAGGGTACGAGTCCGTCCAATCCTGCCCTGCCGGGGCGAGTCCTCCCCAGTCCTGGCGTGTCCCCAAGACCCCGCTGTGCGGGGGGGGCTGTCCTAGCGTGGGGAGGAAAGCAGGGGCTCGGCCCAGCCCTCGCTTCCCGTGGGTCGGGCGCCCCCTCCCCCGGCTTCGCGCCCCAGGTAACTCCGGGGCGCCGCTGCTTTTGGGCAGGAACTCCATGAGGGCGGACAGCGTGGCCGCCAGCAACGTCAAGAACCGCATCGGGAGCAAGGGGGCATCGGACAAAGTCGCCGACGTGCGGCTCCTGCTGGAGGAGAAGCGGCAGAGCACGGCGCAGAGGCCGCCCACGGGCAGCGTCAAGTCGGGTACGCTTCCCACCGAGCCCCCGAGGCTGGGGGGGGGGGGCAGCCCTGTGCGTCCTCCCTGGGAGCGCCGGAGCCCGCCGGTCCCTGAGCTTTTCCCTCCCTGTGCCCAGATGTCCGGCAGAGACTGGGAAAGAGACCGCACTCTCCAGAAGAAAGGACTCTGAGCAGCACCTTCGCCCCCCGCCGGGAGCCCATGTCCGACGTCCACAGCCGGCTGGGCATCCCCAGGCAGGATGTCAAGGGCCTCTACTCCGACACCCGGGAGAAGAAGTCAGGTGGGTGCCGGGGGCAGCCCCAGCCCTCGATCCAGGGGGTCAAGCACCTTCCGGGCCAGACAGGCCCCGGACCGCAGAGCGGCCAGACCGGTCACATGCCCTGCCTGCAGCCTCTGCCCCTCATCATCCCCCTGGGGAGCCCCCGGCACGACCCCCTCCCCCAGAGGGCGGGGCTGTCTCAGGTCATCGGGGGCGCCTCAGTGAGGGACCCCCGGAGGCACAGGGGTGGGTGACCGCGCGCCTCCCCCCACAGGCAGCTTATGGACGCGCTTGGGCTCCGCCGCCAAGGCCAAAGAGAAGGGGGCCGAGAAGGCGGAGCCGGCGGTGGCGGCGGCGGCCCCCGAGGAGGAGGACTCGGAGCTGCAGCGGGCCTGGGGCGCGCTGATCAAGGAGAAGGAGCAGTCGCACCAGAAGAAGAGCCGCCTGGAGCGCCTGCCCAGCCTGCAGATCGAGATCAGTCGGCAGAGCAGCTCCGACTCGGACGCGGAGTCCTGAGGACGGCCCAGCCCCGGCGTCCAGGCCCCTCGCGGCGGCCACGGCTTCAGCCAGCCCACTGTCCTCCTCTTCCTAGCAGGAAACGACCGTCCGGAGAGCGACCCTCCCCCTCTGGCCTCGGCCTCGACGGCCATGGCTCCCGGCACCTCCAGCTCGCCGGAGCCCGAGGGAACGTGGGGGCTCCTGGGGGCCGGCGCCCGCTGGGGGACGAGGACTCCCCTCAGAGGCCGGCCCTGTCCCGGCCGTGCCGCGGGAGGACGCTTTCGTGGAGCTGACCTCCGGGTCCCCGGGCCGCCAGTGGCGGCCGAGGGCCCCGGGCATCGGGGGACGTCCGTCCGTCCGTCTCGTCGGTCGCTTTGACGTGAAGAGCAGCCCCTCCGGTGCTGGGGGGTTTTCTAGGACACAGCCTGGGACTTGGGGTGGTTTTTGTGTGAGGGGGGTCAATGTTGAACAGTTCTGTTCAGTCCATTATGTTTTAAAACTATTCCTGATTTCGAAGCTTACTTTTTATACGTGGCCATCTTTCCCGTTGGCTCCAGCGAGGCCTCGAGCGGCGTCCGCACGCGCGCCGTGAGGTCTCTCTGTGCTCCCTCCTTGGGAGGAGCACGAGGACGGGCCTCCCCTTGTTGGCGGGCGAGGGCCATGGACCCCACTAGGGGTGGGGGGTCAGGGACCGGCCCCAAAGCCTGCAAGAGCCACTGAAGGAGAGGCCCTCGGAGCTCCTCCCCGCCAGGGCCGCCTGGCCCCCTCTTGGCCCACCGGAGCTGCCGCCAGTGGGGGCCACGGAGGCCCTGTGCAGGGGGCTGCATGTGTGTCCCGGGGCCTGGCGAGCTTGGGGGTGAGTGGTGGTCACGCCAGCCGGGTTGGGCTGCTTCTGGGCTGAAGGTCACCCACACTGCCGACTCCCCGAAGAGGTGTTTGGGGGGGGGCCGTGTGGGGTGGGAGGAGGCCCACTGAACTCGGGGAGCTGTGAGGTTGCTGGGGGGCAGGTCGGAGCCGGGCGTGGGCCGTTCGTCAGCCTCCTTGTGGGAGTCGCGGTCGCTCGGGTGAGGGGACAGGGTGGGATGTGGCCCCTCGAGGGATCCGCGCCGGCCGCCACATTGGGCCGACCCAGAGCTCCTTCTCGGGGGCGTCTCCTCTCCCTCCCACTGAGATGATGCGGCTTGGCCTTTTGATCCTTCAGAACTTTTGTCCCTACAGATCCTTTCTCTGGACCCCAGAAAATCCACTCGCCCCAAATTTGACTTTCCCCTTCCTCTTGCCAAAGCTGTCATCGTTTTGTTTATTTTTTTCCATCTTGATCATAGCTTATTCTGGAAATCCAGCGTCCACCCTCATAAAACCTCATGTTTCAACTTCTTTCTCCCTCCCCTCCCCCCGACAGCAAGCGGCCCGATCTATGTTAAACGGGTGCAGTTCTTCTCACTTTCTACACTTTGCACTTATCTGCCCGAGAGAAAGCTGGGCTCCCTTGGTCACCCCTGGAAAGAGTTTGGGGCCTTGGTTCTTTGGGTTGGAGTTTCGCCTCCATCCCTTTCTCCCCTCGGCCTTCCCTGAGGGCAGCTGACCCCAGCTGGGACAGACCGTCGCCAACGCTTCCTCATTAGTCATTTTGTGGAAGAAAACGGCAAAAAAGTGACAGGAAGCGCGCCTCGCGCCAGGCTCGGACTCGTCGGCTCCTCGTCGAGGCAAGGCAGCGTTTTCCTCACGAGTCCTTCGGGACCGTCTCGGTCCCTTTACTGCTGAGAACGGCTCGATGCCGCTGCCCGCGCTGGTTCCGCTCGCTTGGCTTTGTCAGTCCGGCTCCGGGTCTCTCGGCCCAGCCCCGGGCCCAGCTCGGACAGCTCTGCTCTCCGCCTCCGCCGCGAACGGTCCTTCCCCCTCCCGGGGGGCGGCGCTCCCGGGGGCACGTGCAGTTAGGCCTTTGGGCCCAGGTCCCAGTCGCTCCCCGGAATCCTGCAGCCCGTTCACGACCCCCCGCGGGTCCCTTCTCCCATCCCTGCCGCCAGCCGTGGGAGGAGGCGCTTTGCCCGGAGCATTTCTCCTCGTGATGGGAGACGGCTTTGACTCCGTCTGAAAGCTGCCGATGCCCGTCTCGCAGTCGCTGGGGAACGGCCGCTCCTCGGGGAGCCGGGCTCGGCCTCCGCAGGTTTGAGGAAGGGGCCTTTAGCCGGCCCACGCCGAGTCGGGTTCCCTGAAGCAAGGCTGGGCCTTCCTCTGACCGGGGGTGCCCCGAGGGCCCTGCCCTAAGGGATGAGTCACTGGTGGGGCCAGATGGGGACCCCTCTCCCCACCTCAGGCCCGGGGTGAGCGCTCCCTCTCCGGTCTGTCCCCTCCCCCTTCCCCTGGTCATCTGGCCCAGCCTCCTGGGACCTTCCCGGAAGTGCCCAAGGGGCCGAGGTCAGGGGTCAGCACCTTCTGTAAATAGTGCCATTTCTGGCTCGGCCAATGGGAAGATTCCTCTGCAGTAATTGAAGAAACAATTAGCATCCTAAAATTGGTCCCCCAGCAGCCTCGGGGGCAGGGACTAGCACCGTCTCCCCATCTTACAGACACCCCCGATCCCTCGTTCCCACCTCCCTCCTTCCACCCGAAAGTTTCATCCTTGGGCAACACACTCCCCTTTGCCTTCAGTCTGTTCCTGACTCCATCTACCCCCCTTACTAATTCTCGGCTCCCCCACTGACCCCGGGCCGGCTCTTCCTTCACTCGCTTCCTCTGCTGCCTCCAGGCTGCCCTCCATCCTCTGTCACTCGGGGACCTCGGGCCTTATCGTCACCTTGACCCCCCCAGTCAGGATACGGGGTAGCTGGTGCCCGTTGACCCCCAGGTCACCCTCCTCCTGCCCCTGGGAATACTGGCTCACCATCCTCTCCTTCCCAACTTGGTGACTTCACTATAAGTCACCATTCTCCCCCAGACTGACCCTACCCGCTGCGCTCCTCAGCCCCACCTCCGGGAGCTGCCCACCCAGAAGGGGTCCCCCTCCACTCTGCCCTCACCCCAGGGGGGCTGGCCCCTGAAATCTGTCTCCACCCACAAGCTGCTGGCTTTTCACTCTCCCTCCATAGAACCCGCTCTTCTTCCTCCCTCTGACGCCCGATCCCAAACCCTCAGATCTCTCCGGGCCATCCCCCTGCCTGGGCCCATGGCCCCCCCTCTGCCTCCCGCGGCTCCGTCTCCCCGAGTGCTCACAGCTGAAAAGCTACCCAAACCCCACTTCGCACGAGGTGAGTCTCCTCTGCTGCCCGAGGCTCCCTCCGGGATCCATCCCTGCTCTCACCCTCTGTCCGTCCGCCCTTTGGAGCCACACCAGGGTCTACGCCGGCTCCCTCCCTGCGCCCCAACCTCAGTCCCTGCGTGGCCAGCGATCTGTTCCCAGGAAGCCCGGTGGCCGTTTCTCCTCTTAGTCCTCGCCCTGCCGGCCGCCTCGGGCGCTTAGTCTCTCTCTCCCCCGCGAAAGTCTCTTCTCTAGGTCTCCAAGACGTTCCCTTCTCTGCTCTGCTGGCGGGTTCTCCAGAACCCCCCTCCCCGTGGCTGCCCCCCAGGCTCTGTCCAGGGCCCCTGCCCCTCATCTCTTAAATGCATCTTTCCTTCCCCGCTCTCCACGTCTCAGACCGGCTGTCCGGAGACCCCACGTACCTAAAGCAGAGCCCAGGCTCCCCCAGGCTCCCAATCTAGGGACCCTCCTGGGCTCCTGCGTCCTTGGTCCTTGAAGCCGGGGGCTGTCGCAGCAGCCGGGGGAGGGTCTCCCCACTCCTGCCCCTCCTTTTGGCCCCCTGTGATGTTCCACGTCCCCCCACTCGTCCGCAAGTTCCTGGAGCAACTAGAAGATGCTCTTTTGGCCTCCAGAGCCCTGCGTAAGCCGGCCGCTTCCTCCCTTTACAGACTTGTCACACCTCAGTCCAGAACAGGAACCCTTCAGTGCAGAGATCTAGGGAAAGGCCCTGAAATAGAGGAGATCCAGCAAGCCGAGCCTGTTCTGCGCCCGTCAAGACGCACAAGGGAACGGAACAGGAGTTCTGAAGAGCCAAGGGGGCCCAGTCCCCGGATGGAGCCGGCAATCAGTGAGGAGAAGGGGCTTCTGGGAGGCCCCAGAGCACCTCCGCAATGGCGAGCAGCCCTGAACACCCTGTAGACGGCGGGTGGAGAAGAGTAGGAAGGGACACCTCCACAGCAAGCCCAGAGAGGGGGCTTTCCAGAGGCCCCCGGAAGCCAAAGGGCAAAGCAACAGCAAATGGAAGCAGTGAAGGAGAAGCAAGCCCCAAAGCGCCCGGACTGACCTCCCGACTCCTCTTAGAGGGGAACCACTGACTAAAGACGGGAGGGAGGAGGACACGTGGTGCGCCTCAGGCAAGTCGGGGGTTAATGGAGATTCTCCAGGAGCAAGAGAACCCACGTGGCGATGGTGAGAAGGAGACGGGAAAGGCAAAGGCTGTTCGGGAACGCTCCCCCGGGAGCAGAGACTTGTAAGAGAGGGCGGGAAATGAGAACAAAACTGGGGGTATGTGCCCCAAGACCAGTTCCAAAGGGGGCCTGGTTGAGACATAAAGGTGGAGACAGACTAGAAGAACCTGCCGCGCAGTCTGCCTTTCAGACTTGAAGGGAAAAGCTTAGAGCACAAGCACATCATTTTGACTATAATCCATTTAAAAGTCTTTGTCCACACAAAAAACAATACGGCCAAGATCAGAAGGAAAGCGCTGAGCTGGGAAACGATCTTGACAGCGAGTCGCTGGCAGAGGCCTCGTTTCCCAAATATGTGGAGATCCGTGTCAGATTTCCAAGAACATAAGCCATGCACTGATTGACAGATGGTCAATGGACGTGAACGGGCAGTTGGGATGAATAAATCCAAGTTATCTAGAGGTCCTGGAAGAAGTGCTCTAAATCACGTGGTTACAGAAATGCCAATGGAAACATCTAAGACCTCACCTCCCAGATTGCTCACCGTGACTAAAGAGTCATAAATGTTGGAGGGGATGTGGGGAAATTGGGAGACTAATACATTGTTGGTGGAGTTGTGAACTGATCCAACCCTCCTGGAGAATAACTTGAAACCGTGCCCAAATTGCTCTCAAACTGCATCCCCTTGGCCTGTCAGGGTCTCTACTGGGTCTGTATCCCAAAGAGATCAAAAAGGGGAGGGGGAAGATCTTCATGTGCCCCTCCCTTTTGTGGTGGCAAAGCATTGGAAGCGGAGGGGGGAATGCTCGTCAGTTGGGACTGGCTAAACACGTGATACACGAATGTGGTATCTCGGCACTCGAATGCTTGGAGACTTCTAATTCAGCATCCAGTATTTGTTGCATTCTGACAAGAAAAGGGCATCGGCGCCCCACGCTTGCCTGGCACCCGTTGCATCTGGCCGTTGTCGCAGTACGGATACGAGGTTGGCCGGTGTACGGCTGGTCCCCGCCACTGCTGCTGTGGGCAGCTCCTCCCCAGCGAAGGCCACCCATGTGTCGGACGGTCAAGTTGGGACCCAAGATCCTGGGGCGCTGTACACGGGCAGGTCCCGCGGAAGGATGAGGCTGCAGCGAATAGGCTGCCGGCTCCCAGAACAACCGGAAAGAGCACCGGGCACTGGGGGCGGGAGCCCAGCTGGGGCAGTGGCAGAGGGAGTGAAGGACCCGGGTCCCCGATGGCCCCAAGCCCCGGACAAGGGCACGAGCTTTAGCTCACGCCTCCACATCCAGCCCCTCCTGCCCCACGGAAGCTCGGATAGCCTGGGATGGGGAGAGTACAGAGGTTGGGGTTCCTCTCAGAAAGTGAGTTCGGTCAAGAAAGGAAGAGCCCCCGGGGCCGACTTGTCTCTCTGCAGCTGGAAGCCCCACTTGCCCCTTTGGGGAATTGGGTGGGAGGGTGGTTAGCTTGCGGACTGGAGATTTTCTCCTTATGCGGGAAAGTCGTTCTGTCCTTGTCTTCACTTGAGCTTTCGTGCAGACTGAGGTCCCGCTGTCCTGTCGTTCACTAAGAAGCGAACGGGCAGATCTCAGGAAAACCCGGAAAGACCTGGACAAACTGGTGCAGAATAAAACGAGCAGAACCAGAGAAACTCTCTCCGGGTATTGGCAACGCTGGAGGGTTTTCCACCATGACGGTCTCCGTTCTCGGCAACACGGTGATCCAAGACGAGTCCCGAGGACTCGGGAGGGAAAATTACCTACATCCGGAGGCCAAACTGATGGACTCCGAAAAAATAAAGGAGACGGGAGCCTTACGTCGGGGTCATCTGCAGGGACGTGTTGCTTAGTGAGATCCCTCCTCTCCCCTTAGGAGAGGAGGAAGAGGAGTGACTGACCCACAAGACTGGGAGAGAGTGGACCCCTGGAGACCATGTCAAATGGGAAAAAAAGACCACGAGGAAAGCCAAGGTTAATAGTGAATTGCACCAGCCGCCCCATGGGCAGGATCCTTGCTGCATCTGCAGGAGTTGGTGCTTTGGAGAAGCACAACAGAGAAAGGAAATGGGGGAAGTCGGGGTGGGGGGTTAGGACTGATTAACTGTGGGAGTGAGTGGACCACACTGACTCCGTCCTGTGACCCAGTTTGGGACTATCTCAGTTCTCTTTCTATTCAAGTAGGGACCTGTTCCAGTACAAAACAGAACCCATTATTCCAATGTGGGGTTTGGGAGAAAATCTTACTGCGTCGTTTGGACCCGGTCCTATGTGGCTGGGAACCCGGAACCCTCTCACACCTGCTACTCGCAGACCCTTAATTAAGGATCTACTGACCAGAAACAAATCCGAAAACGGATGCAGAGAGTTTGCTCACAATTACACATCCTGGGCCAACCCTACGACTGATCTGAACTCTCGCCATTCTGGGCTCACTTTTTTCCCATGCTCTTGGTTGTTGACTGACTCTTGGTGGGGGACACCTCTGTCTCAATTCAGGGAATTTAGACTCTCCCATCAGAACTGGCCTCCGTGTGGTTAATTGTAAGGAAAGATCGCTCTCGGCCGTCACTGAGGAGGTCTGGGCCCGGGTGCTGGGCAGCTAGCACACGTCACTTACTACATCCATGGGCTCGGGAGATGGAACCTCTGCTTCCCCGGTTCTCCAGGGCAATGATGCACGTGTTTAGAAGAGGGAATTCTGAACAAACGAGCACCTTGGAAGCTTTAAAGCCGTGAGGATACAAGGGACTAAAGTCCAAAGTCTGTGAAAGTCTAGAATCACCGACCCAGGACAAGAACAACGGCAAGAATAAAGGAAGAGAGACTTTAGAAAAGGCTGCAGTCGTGACAAACGCGCGCACAGAGGAAGTGCACACGTGTAACAGATTGCTGCTGGCTGGGAGGAGGAGTGGGGAGAACCCAAGGTTTTGCAAGGGTGAATGTTGAAAACCCTTTGCTTGGATTTTGAAAGTAAAAAGCTATTAGAAAAAAGTGCAAAGAATGAAAGTAATTTTTTAAAGAATTTCTCAAAACTAACACTTCTAATGAAACTGCCTGGTTCCTCCCTGGGTTTCCTCCTGCTCCTTCACGGCTGGTCTTTCTTCTTCCTCTCTGATGCATCACAGCTACTCCCCCGCTCTTCCCACACACACTGTCCCCCCCTCTGAACAAGGGAACACAGTGTGGGCTCCGTGAGAACACACGCGCGTCTCACTGTCCCCCCCTCACAACAAGGGAAACTAGTGTGGGCTCCGTGCAAACATGCGCACGTCTCAGTGTCCCCCGGTCACCGCCTCTCGGCACCACTGTGGCCCGGCTGGGACTTGTCTCACAGTTTGGGGGCTTCATTCTTCCCATCACTTTGCCTGAGTCTCTCCAGCCCACCTCGTTCCTTCCTTTGGCAGAGGGATGCCCACTCCCCTTCCCAGACCCTGGCTTGCTCAGCTAATGGTCAGCCCTCAAGTTGACAATTTCTTTGGACTGCTCCTTTCCATCCTTTCCCCCATCGAAGGGCTCTTTAAGGGCAGACCCTCCACATGTGGTTTTTTGCTTTTTTAAGGGAGTCTTGGACCCACTTAGAAACATTGGAGCTTGGAGAGAAAGAAAGACAGAGTGGGGGGGGCGGTACAGAAGCAGATATAATGGACGGACCAAGCTCCCAAAGGTGATGAAAGCAGGGGGTCTGACCTTGACAAAAGGGCCGGCCTCACACCTGAGACCAGAGGGAGCAAGGGGAGATTCACGGGAGAAGGAGAGGGCAGTGGTGAGGGGCTGGTCATCAATACACTGACAAAAGAAGGCATCGGGACAAGGGAAGGAGCTGATAAGGAGCAGTCAGGGCTGGGTAGGAGTTGGGGCAGGGGCAGAGATATGGGTACAATGGTGAGAGGGCTGGGCATTGGGAAGGATCTCTTGGGATTCCAGAGATAAAGGGAGGGCAGGGAGGAAGCACGAGGGCACTGAGTGGGCTGAGGTCAAACATCTCCGTTACATCGAAGTCCCCAAGGACTAGGCAAGGGCTGGCATGGAGAAGGGCAGAGCCTAAGGGGCAGCACAGCCTCCAAAGAGATGCCCCACTTAGCACACAGTGAGCACTCAATCGGTGCCTGACGAGTTCCAGTGAGCACTCAATCAGTGCTAAGCACTCCGTAAGTGCTTGATGATGAGCTCCACTTAAGAGTAAGCACCCACTAAGTGCCTGATGATGAGTTTTAAGTAGAATAAGCACCAAGTAAGTACCTGGTGATGAGTTTTAAGTAGAGCAAAGTGCTTCATGATGAGCTCCACTTAAGAGTAAGTGCCTGATGATGAGTTTTAAGTAGAGCAAACACTCAATAAGTGCTTGATGATGAGCTCCACTTAAGACTAAGTACCTGATGATGAGTTTTAAGTAGAGCAAACACTCAATAAGTGCATGATGATGAGTTCTACTTAAGACTAAGTACCTGGTGATGAGTTTTAAGTAGAGCAAACACTCAATAAGTACATGATGATGAGTTCTACTTAAGAGTAAGTGCCTGGTGATGAGTTTTAAGTAGAGCAAACACTCAATAAGTACATGATGATGAGCTCCACTTAAGAGTAAGCACCCACTAAGTGCCTGATGATGAGTTTTAGGTAGAGCAAACACTCAATAAGTGTTTGATGATGAGCTCCACTTAAGACTAAGTACCTGGTGATGAGTTTTAAGTAGAGCAAACACTCAATAAGTACATGATGATGAGTTCTACTTAAGACTAAGTACCTGATGATGAGTTTTAAGTAGAGCAAACACTCAATAAGTACATGATGATGAGTTCTACTTAAGAGTAAGCACCAGTAAGTGCCTGATGATGAGTTTTAAGTAGAGCAAACACTCAATAAGTACATGATGATGAGTTCTACTTAAGACTAAGTACCTGGTGATGAGTTTTAAGTAGAGCAAACACTCAATAAGTACATGATGATGAGTTCTACTTAAGAGTAAGTACCTGGTGATGAGTTTTAAGTAGAGCAAACACTCAATAAGTACATGATGATGAGCTCCACTTAAGAGTAAGCACCCAGTAAGTGCCTGATGATGAGTTTTAGGTAGAGCAAACACTCAATAAGTGTTTGATGATGAGCTCCACTTAAGACTAAGTACCTGGTGATGAGTTTTAAGTAGAGCAAACACTCAATAAGTACATGATGATGAGTTCTACTTAAGACTAAGTACCTGATGATGAGTTTTAAGTAGAGCAAACACTCAATAAGTACATGATGATGAGTTCTACTTAAGAGTAAGCACCCAGTAAGTGCCTGATGATGAGTTTTAAGTAGAGCAAACACTCAATAAGTACATGATGATGAGTTCTACTTAAGAGTAAGTACCTGATGATGAGTTTTAAGTAGAGCAAACACTCAATAAGTACATGATGATGAGTTCTACTTAAGAGTAAGTACCTGATGATGAGTTTTAAGTAGAGCAAACACTCAATAAGTACATGATGATGAGTTCTACTTAAGAGTAAGTACCTGATGATGAGTTTTAAGTAGAGCAAACACTCAATAAGTACATGATGATGAGTTCTACTTAAGACTAAGTACCTGGTGATGAGTTTTAAGTAGAGCAAACACTCAATAAGTACATGATGATGAGTTCTACTTAAGCCTAAGTACCTGATGATGAGTTTTAAGTAGAGCAAACACTCAATAAGTACATGATGATGAGTTCTACTTAAGCCTAAGTACCTGATGATGAGTTTTAAGTAGAGCAAACACTCAATAAGTACATGATGATGAGCTCCACTTAAGACTAAGTACCTGGTGATGAGTTTTAAGTAGAGCAAACACTCAATAAGTACATGATGATGAGTTCTACTTAAGACTAAGTACCTGGTGATGAGTTTTAAGTAGAGCAAAGTGCTTCATGATGAGCTCCACTTAAGAGTAAGCACCCACTAAGTGCCTGATGATGATAAAGCACAACGACGACACTGGGTGGGCTGAGGTCGGCTATCCCAGGTACAGCGAAGTCCCCAAGGCCAAGGCAAGGGCTGGCACGGAGAAGGGCAGAGCCTGGGGGGCAGCACAGCCTCCAAAGAGATGCCCCACTTAGCACACAGTGAGCACTCAGTCGGTGCCTGACGAGTTCCAGTGCAGGCGCGCTGCCCAGTGTGGGCCGATGCTGCCATTTCGCGGGAAAAGCCGCCCCGCCCCGCCCCGCCCTCTGACAGGCCCCTTCCCTCCAAGAACCTGAGCATCTCCCCCTGCCCCCGCCTGGGGGCGCGGTCTCCAAGCCCAGGCTGCCGTGGGGGACACTGAAGCTAAGGCCCCTCCGCTGTCTGGCCCCGTGCCAGTGGGGCTCAGCCCCCCCCCCGGGCTCTCACGGGCCAATAACATGGGAGGGTTGAACTGGGCCCCCAGACTGTATTCGAGCTTTGGCAGCGCCCCCCTCCGGGCGCCCCCCTCTGGTCAGTAGGCGGCGGACTCCGGACTTCTAGACTGTCCAACCCAGTTTTTAGTCTCCGCGTGCGGCGGCGCGAGGGCCTCCTCTCTGGGGATGCGCGACCTCGGCAGAGGCACAGAGGCGCTGGAAGGGACTTCCGGGCAGCCGGGTCCATGACAGGCGACAGGCGTCGCTCGCAAGGGCTCGCCCGGACCCGCTGTCTCTGGGGGCGGGAGGGGCGGGGCTCGGCTGCTCCACCCCCCCCGCCCGGAGGAGGCAGCCCCGCCCATCTTGTTCCACTCGGGCTGCCTTCCTGGGCTGGGGGAGGGGAGACTGAAGCCACCCGGCCCCCCCACCCCGCCCCGGCCCTCGGTCCACTCGGGTTTGGGCAGTTTAGGGCGAACTCTTAGGCTCGTCGGCTTCCCACCCCCACCCTTGACGCTTCCACTTGGGACAAGCTTCGCCCCCCATTCTTCCTCTCCTTTCCCCCCTCCCCTTCCCCCTTTCCTGTCACCCTCGAAGCCCCGCGCGGCCTCGGACCTCGGCGAGCGCGCAGAAGCGCGAGCCCGGGAAAGGCGGAGCCGCGGCGAGCGGTCCCTCGGGGGGCCGAGTCCTCCGCGGGCTGACGTGAGGCCCGGCCGAGCTGCCACCTGTCGGGCAGGACAAGGCGGGGCAAGTGTGAGACTTGGGGCGGGGCCGCGGCCAAGATGCTGCTCGCTGGTCTTCCGTGTCCCCGGTGCCCCTCAGAGCCCGGATCTGCCGCCCGGGAACAAGCGGAAAGCTTCACCAGGCTCCGGCCTTCACCTCGCTAGCTGGGCAGCTGGCTCGCCCCCTGGGGCCTGTCCCTGGGGCCTGCTCCCCTCCCCCCGCCCTCCTGAAAGCCCATCCAACTCTGCGGGGGAGGCTGGGGGGGAGGGGGCCGGAAACAGACACAGAGACAGAAGCAGAGAGACAGACAGACACAGAGACAGAGAAGCAGAGAGACAGACAGACACAGAGACAGAGAAGCAGAGAGACAGACAGACACAGAGACAGAGATAGAGAGACAGAAGCAGAGAGACAGACAGACACAGAGACAGAGAAGCACTGAGACAGAGAGACAGACAGACACAGAGACAGAGATAGAGAGACAGAAGCAGAGAGACAGACAGACACAGAGACAGAGAAGCAGAGAGACAGAGAAGCAGAGAGACAGAGAGACAGAGAGACAGAAGTAGAGAGATAGACAAAGAGACAGAGAGACAGAAGCAGAGAGACAGACAGACACAGAGACAGCGAAGCACAGAGACAGACAGACACAGAGACAGAGATAGAGAGACAGAAGCAGAGAGACAGACAGACACAGAGACAGAGAAGCAGAGAGACAGAGAAGCAGAGAGACAGACAGACACAGAGACAGAGATAGAGAGACAGAAGCAGAGAGACAGACAGACACACAGAGACAGAGAAGCAGAGACAGACAGACACAGAGACAGAGAAGCAGAGAGACAGACAGACACACACACAGAGACAGACAGAGAAGCAGAGAGACAGACAGACACAGAGACAGAGAAGCACAGAGACAGAGACAGAGAAGCAGAGAGACAGACAGAGACAGAGAAACAGAGAGACAGAAGTAGAGAGATAGACAAAGAGACAGAGAAGCAGAGACAGACAGACACAGAGACAGACAGAGAAGCAGAGAGACAGACAGACACAGAGACAGAGAAGCACAGAGACAGAGACAGAAGCAGAGACAGACAGACAGAGACAGAGAAACAGAGAGACAGAAGTAGAGAGATAGACAAAGAGACAGAGAAGCAGAGACAGACAGACACAGAGACAGACAGAGAAGCAGAGAGACAGACAGACACAGAGACACAGAGACAGAGAAGCACAGAGACAGAGACAGAGAAGCAGAGAGACAGACAGAGACAGAGAAACAGAGAGACAGAAGTAGAGAGATAGACAAAGAGACAGAGAAGCAGAGACAGACAGACACAGAGACAGACAGAGAAGCAGAGAGACAGACAGACACAGAGACAGACAGAGAAGCAGAGAGACAGAGACAGAGAAGCAGACAGAGACAGAGAAACAGAGAGACAGACAGACGCACAGAGATAGAGAGACAGAGAAGCAGAGAGACAGCAAAGCGCAGAGACAGAGAAGCACAGAGACAGACAGACACAGAGACAGCGAAGCACAGAGACAGACAGACACAGAGACAGAGATAGAGAGACAGAAGCAGAGAGACAGACAGACACAGAGACAGAGAAGCACAGAGACAGAGAAGCAGAGAGACAGACAGACACAGAGACAGAGATAGAGAGACAGAAGCAGAGAGACAGACAGACACAGAGACAGAGAAGCAGAGACAGACAGACACAGAGACAGAGAAGCAGAGAGACAGACAGACACACACACAGAGACAGAGAAGCAGAGAGACAGACAGACACAGAGACAGAGAAGCACAGAGACAGACAGAGACAGAGAAGCAGAGAGACAGACAGACACAGAGATAGAGAGACAGAAGTAGAGAGATAGACAAAGAGACAGAGAAGCAGAGACAGACAGACACAGAGACAGACAGAGAAGCAGAGAGACAGACAGACACAGAGACAGACAGAGAAGCAGAGAGACAGAGACAGAGAAGCAGACAGAGACAGAGAAACAGAGAGACAGACAGACGCACAGAGATAGAGAGACAGAGAAGCAGAGAGACAGCAAAGCGCAGAGACAGAGAAGCACAGAGACAGACAGACGCAGAGACAGCGAAGCACAGAGACAGACAGACACAGAGACAGAGATAGAGAGACAGAAGCAGAGAGACAGACAGACACAGAGACAGAGAAGCACAGAGACAGAGAAGCAGAGAGACAGACAGACACAGAGACAGAGAAGCACAGAGACAGAGAGACAGACAGACACAGAGACAGAGAAGCAGAGACAGACAGACACAGAGACAGAGAAGCAGAGAGACAGACAGACACACACACAGAGACAGAGAAGCAGAGAGACAGACAGACACAGAGACAGAGAAGCACAGAGACAGACAGAGACAGAGAAGCAGAGCGACAGACAGACACAGAGATAGAGAGACAGAAGTAGAGAGATAGACACAGAGACAGAGAAGCAGAGACAGACAGACACAGAGACAGACAGAGAAGCAGAGAGACAGACAGACACAGAGACAGACAGAGAAGCAGAGAGACAGAGACAGAGAAGCAGACAGAGACAGAGAAACAGAGAGACAGCAAAGCGCAGAGACAGAGAAGCACAGAGACAGACAGACACAGAGACAGCGAAGCACAGAGACAGACAGACACAGAGACAGAGATAGAGAGACAGAAGCAGAGAGACAGACAGACACAGAGACAGAGAAGCACAGAGACAGAGAAGCAGAGAGACAGACAGACACAGAGACAGAGATAGAGAGACAGAAGCAGAGAGACAGACAGACACACAGAGACAGAGAAGCAGAGACAGACAGACACAGAGACAGAGAAGCAGAGAGACAGACACAGAGACAGAGAAGCAGAGAGACAGACAGACAGACACACAGAGACAGACAGAGAAGCAGAGAGACAGACAGACACAGAGACAGAGAAGCACAGAGACAGACAGAGACAGAGAAGCAGAGCGACAGACACACAGCTATAGAGAGACAGACACAATGAGAGAAAGAGACAGAGAGAGGGACAGACAGAGAGAGGGGGAGAGACAGAATCAGAGACAGAGTCAGAAACAGAGAGACAAAGACGGGGAGTGGGGGGGAGGGGGGGGAAGACATACTATATACACGCCCATTCCCCTGCAGAGGATTTCCTGGGCACAGGCCACACTCAGACCCCCCGAGGTAGAAAGTAATCAGACTGAATTCTCCAGAAATCGGTCAGGGAGCCCGCGGGAGCGCGAGCAGGGCAGGAGCCGCTGTGCCGCTGCCTTCCACCACCACGAGAGGCCGGCTCGCGTTGTTCTTCCACCCCCCCCACCCCCGTTTTTAACATTTTCCTTTGCTTTGCGCTCCAAATTCTATCCGTCCCTCCTTCCTTCCTTCCCTCCCGGGACAGTAAGTGATCAGATACACACGTGCAATTATGGAAAACATTTTCATATCCCTCGTTTTGAACAGGAAAATTCAAATAAAAGGAAAAAGACAAAAACAGCGCGCGTTACTGCGTATTCCCCCAATCCGGGCTCTCCTGGAGGCGGCCGCCCGCTTCACCGCTAGTCTTTGGCAGGGTCAGCGCGTCGCTGAGAAGAGCTAAGTCTCCCCCAGTGGTTCCCACAATCTTGCTGCTCCGGTACCCAGCGCTCTCCTGCTCCCTTCGCCGTGTTCGCTTCCCAGAAGTCTTTGCAGGCCTTTCGGACCCCCCCCCCCCCCCCGCCCGTGTGGCAGTTTCCCCCTCGAGGGGCGTCCTTCGCTCTCGGTTCCCAGATACCACAGAGGAGCCGCTGCACACCCCTTGGCACAAGCAGCTCCTTGCCGCTTTTAGGGTCTCTGCGGGACGTAGACCTTGCAGCGGGGTGGCCGGATCCGAGCGCGCGCAGCGGGCGGCCCGTGGGCTCTCCAGAATGGCCCGATCAGGCACACTCCGCCGCGGCGCACTGGGCTCCCGCCTGCCCGGCAACACCCAGCATGTGGGGAAAGGGGATCCTCAGTCCCTGCCCCCCGCCCGCAGGGGAACCCTTCCTCCGAGGAGAGCCAGCTGTTTGTGCCGCTCTCCCGGCCGCGAGAACGTGAATCCCAGCTCTTGCCTTTCCGGGCCCGCTCGGGTCCCGTCTCTTCTATCTGGAAGGGGCTGGGAGCCAGTCTCAGGACACCCGGTGCATTTCCTTAGAAGCGGGTAAGAGACGGAGGGGCTGGGGAGACCTTTCTGGAGGCTCTGACCTTATTGAGAACGGACTTCCTGGGGGGTCTAAAGGAGTCGGAGGCTCCCCTGCAGATCCAGAACCTCCAGGCTCTTCTCAGTCCCTGAGGCTCTGCAGGGAAGACTGAGAGGAGAAGGGTCTGAAATGAAGACCGAGGCCCAGGAAGCACTCACTCTCACACTCACTCTCACTCACTCTCTCTCTCTCTCTCTCTCTCTCTCTCTCTCTCTCTCTCTCTCTCTCTCTCTCTCTCTCTCACACACACACACACACACACACACACTCACACACACACACACTCTCTCTCTCTCTCTTCTCTCTCTCTCTCTCTCTCTCTCTCTCTCTGTCTCTCTCTGTCTCTGTCTCTCTCTCTCTCTGTCTCTCTCTCTCTCTCTCTCTGTCTCTCTGTCTCTCTCTCCATCTCTCTTTGTCTCTGTCTCTCTTTGTTTCTGTCAAGCAGAGAGACAGACAGACACAGAGACAGAGATAGAGAGACAGAAGCAGAGAGACAGACAGACACACAGAGACAGAGAAGCAGAGACAGACAGACACAGAGACAGAGAAGCAGAGAGACAGACACAGAGACAGAGAAGCAGAGAGACAGACAGACAGACACACAGAGACAGACAGAGAAGCAGAGAGACAGACAGACACAGAGACAGAGAAGCACAGAGACAGACAGAGACAGAGAAGCAGAGCGACAGACACACAGCTATAGAGAGACAGACACAATGAGAGAAAGAGACAGAGAGAGGGACAGACAGAGAGAGGGGGAGAGACAGAATCAGAGACAGAGTCAGAAACAGAGAGACAAAGACGGGGAGTGGGGGGGGGGGGGGGAAGACATACTATATACACGCCCATTCCCCTGCAGAGGATTTCCTGGGCACAGGCCACACTCAGACCCCCCGAGGTAGAAAGCAATCAGACTGAATTCTCCAGAAATCGGTCAGGGAGCCCGCGGGAGCGCGAGCAGGGCAGGAGCCGCTGTGCCGCTGCCTTCCACCACCACGAGAGGCCGGCTCGCGTTGTTCTTCCACCCCCCCCCACCCCCGTTTTTAACATTTTCCTTTGCTTTGCGCTCCAAATTCTATCCGTCCCTCCTTCCTTCCTTCCCTCCCGGGACAGTAAGTGATCAGATACACACGTGCAATTATGGAAAACATTTTCATATCCCTCGTTTTGAACAGGAAAATTCAAATAAAAGGAAAAAGACAAAAACAGCGCGCGTTACTGCGTATTCCCCCAATCCGGGCTCTCCTGGAGGCGGCCGCCCGCTTCACCGCTAGTCTTTGGCAGGGTCAGCGCGTCGCTGAGAAGAGCTAAGTCTCCCCCAGTGGTTCCCACAATCTTGCTGCTCCGGTACCCAGCGCTCTCCTGCTCCCTTCGCCGTGTTCGCTTCCCAGAAGTCTTTGCAGGCCTTTCGGACCCCCCCCCCCCCCCCGCCCGTGTGGCAGTTTCCCCCTCGAGGGGCGTCCTTCGCTCTCGGTTCCCAGATACCACAGAGGAGCCGCTGCGCACCCCTTGGCACAAGCAGCTCCTTGCCGCTTTTAGGGTCTCTGCGGGACGTAGACCTTGCAGCGGGGTGGCCGGATCCGAGCGCGCGCAGCGGGCGGCCCGTGGGCTCTCCAGAATGGCCCGATCAGGCACACTCCGCCGCGGCGCACTGGGCTCCCGCCTGCCCGGCAACACCCAGCATGTGGGGAAAGGGGATCCTCAGTCCCTGCCCCCCGCCCGCAGGGGAACCCTTCCTCCGAGGAGAGCCAGCTGTTTGTGCCGCTCTCCCGGCCGCGAGAACGTGAATCCCAGCTCTTGCCTTTCCGGGCCCGCTCGGGTCCCGTCTCTTCTATCTGGAAGGGGCTGGGAGCCAGTCTCAGGACACCCGGTGCATTTCCTTAGAAGCGGGTAAGAGACGGAGGGGCTGGGGAGACCTTTCTGGAGGCTCTGACCTTATTGAGAACGGACTTCCTGGGGGGTCTAAAGGAGTCGGAGGCTCCCCTGCAGATCCAGAACCTCCAGGCTCTTCTCAGTCCCTGAGGCTCTGCAGGGAAGACTGAGAGGAGAAGGGTCTGAAATGAAGACCGAGGCCCAGGAAGCACTCACTCTCACACTCACTCTCACTCACTCTCTCTCTCTCTCTCTCTCTCTCTCTCTCTCTCTCTCTCTCTCTCTCTCTCTCACACA